>NW_026635056.1:0-147427 GCF_028554395.1 Pezoporus wallicus | reverse complement strand
AAAAGAACTGCCGTGGTTTAAACCCAGTCAGGTAACTTGTTCATTCACTCCCAGTGAGTGGTGCCGAGCTGACAACAATCGAGGTCCGTGTCCCCCCCCACCGGGGTTCTCCCCCACTCCCGGAGGAACGGGGAGGAGGATCGAAAAAATGCAACTCCCACGGGTTGAGACAAGAGCAGTTCAGCAACCAATGTACACAAATCACCACCGCTACTATCAGCTAAAACAATGATAAGGGAAAATAACAAGGGAAGAGAATACGATACCACCGGCCAAGAAAACGAGTTCCACTCGGAAGACCGTGTCCTTCCGGGTGACTCCCAGTCACCCCCCACCCTGGCCATGACGTGCTGTGGTATGGAATACCTCCCCGGCTAGCCCGGGTCAGGCTCCCCGTCTCTGCTTCCTCACGGCTTCCCCTCCTCCCTGGCAGAGCGTGAGCCTCACAAAGTCCTTGGTCAGGGTCAACATCACTTAGCAACAACTGAAAACATCGACTTCCCCAACACTGTTCTCAGGCTGGAAGTCAAAGCACAGCACTGTACCAGCTACCACAAAGGAAAAATAAAACATGACTGCTACTGCTGAACCCAGGACACTGCTAGTTCATACTTATCGTGTATGTTACAACAGGATGTGAGAACATGGCTATTGATAAGAGGAAAGGACCGTGACTTGGTTCCCATTCTTTGGGCATCCGGACAAGATGAAGCTGGCTCTGCTGTTTAGACAATGACCAAGTCATTAGGAAACATGCGCAACCACTAGGGGTGAAAAATTTAGGCTCAAGGAAGTTGTGGAAGACTCGTTTACTTCATCTT
The DNA here is from genome assembly GCF_028554395.1 of Pezoporus wallicus. NCBI lineage: Eukaryota > Metazoa > Chordata > Aves > Psittaciformes > Psittacidae > Pezoporus > Pezoporus wallicus. Next base: position 146,606 of record NW_026635056.1, on the reverse strand, counting down.
GAGACCCTCGCCCGCAACCCCCAGGAAGCACTGCACAAGTGCAAAGGAACTTTTAGCTCATTATAATAAGAAGCGAGGATAGGACATGAATATGTATAGGCGTGTTGCATAACCTCATGCATATGTATAACTCTAAAATATAAATGTAGACGAAAATGACGCTGAGGCATGCATTTGGAGGAGCGATCCCCCATGCTCCTCAGCGCTGAATAAAAGCATATCTACTTCACAACTTTAAAGAGTTGTGGAGACTATCCACATAACAATTTGGCCAGCCAGGCAGAAGACATCTGTTCAGCTGCAGGATCGGCTAAGGGGAAGACATCCTAGGCGCCCCAGGCAGCTTGCCCAGAGGAAATCCGCTTCTCGTCTGCTCACTGCAGGGACACACAACAACCTGTGCTGGCTGTGGAAAATGGTATGCTTGGAATTTAGGTTTGTAATTTAGGGGGCCACTAAGTCATATGCTTGGCCAGGGGCTGATGGTAAGACAGACAGACGTCTGGCGCCCAGCGTAGTTCCCCTTAGCAGGTAGGGCTTGCAAGCAGGTTGGGGACTCGTCGACTGATAGAACAGCCACTAGTGATCCTGAGGGTGGATTTGGTGAGTCCAGGGACTCGACTGCTGATAGGCCAGCCATAAGCCAGACCTGTATCCCAGGTTTTGGGAGCCAGGACAGACCTGACCTGCTTGTTGACGTGGGAGTCACGGACAACTCAGAGACGATCAATGTGATAAAGCGATTGCCAAATTTATTACAAAGCCTTAATTCCTTATATACTATTTCTTACATGCAGTTACAGTGATTTGGCATATTATGATTGGATACATGTCTTGAAGACCCTTAGTGACTAACATATAATTGGCTAAGCACAGGTGTGAGAACTTGACCTCGAAAGCTTGCCAACAGTCCACAGTTCTCATTAACTCAGTGAATTACAGCTTCTTATCTTGCTTGCTTAAGCTTCCTTGGGCCTCTCACAGCCTTGCTGTATCTTTCAGGATTTTCAGAGTTTATGTACCAATTATGCATTCTCCTGTGAGAACACTGTCTCCACATCTCCCCCTTTTTGTTTTATATATGTTTTGGGTGACCCTAATTGAGCAGGGGATTTGGGCTAGATTATATGTCCAACATATGCCAACTACAGGCTGCTGGGCCTGCCCCTTTTCTTCTGCTGTATGGCTCTCTGGTAACAGGGGAGGCCATCCTTCACATCAAGGTCTGGCATGGCATGTGTCCCCACCTCTCCACACCTGCTGGGTTGAAGCCAACAGCGGAGCTAAAGGTTCTTCTTGGTGGCAAACACAGAGGCCAACCCAGTCTTGCCCTTGACTGTGGTAGCAGGCATTTTGTCAGCCTCAGTCCTTGCATCCTGTTGTCAATGCAGAGTTTCACCTGCTTCATCCAGTAACAAGTCGCTACTACAGCAAGGCACACACAAATTTACATTAGCAGAGTAACTATTACAGGTTGCAGCAGCATGTTGAAGATGCTGGTGGCAGCGAGGGACTAGCCAAAGAAATTTCTTACCAGTGGAATTCTCCCACCCTCTTAATTTGTTCCATTACCTGCTTTATAACACTACCATTGTATTAGAATCTTTCTAGCTTTTGCCTTAGCATTTTCTAGCAGCTACTGCAAATTTCCATACTCTAACATCTCCTTTACAAGTGACAAATCTATACAATACAAGGTGTAGTTTCTTATTAGCAACTGGCTAGTAAATACATGTGGTTTTATACACAAAATCACAGTCTCTAATAATAGCTACTTTACAAGCACACATATTCAGGATGTTACTTTTCATTTGCCCCCAAGTGATGTTTTGCAATCATTAGTTTTTCTCTTCCTCTATCTCATTCTGCTTGGGGTATTCACGGTCAGCTCCTGTAGCTGAGGCATCAGGTTTTTCCATACATCTGTCCAGCTCATGGCAAGGCTTGCCAAACTTTGCAGGCAGTCGCCATGGACCTGTAGGCAGGAGGGCACAAATATACCCCCTCCTCCAGGTTATCAGTTCTTGAGAAGCAGACAGGTTAAACTGCACATTGTTAACAGTCAAGGAGTTTGCTGCAACATTGCCTTTTCTGTTTTTCTTTTCTTTTTCTTTTCTTTTCTTTTCTTTTCTTTTCTTTTCTTTTCTTTCTTTTCTTTTTTTTTTTTCTTTTTTCTGCCACACTGATGCTGCTTAGGTGACGGCTCATAAAGCTCGTGGTTGCACTACCCCTCTCGCTTTTTCAGTTAGCAGTTCTTATTTCAACCGATCTATCTATTCCTTCAGGTCTTGGATTCACCCCCAGGTTACCTTAAACATGCCAAGCAAGGCTCCTACCATGCACCCACTGTGTTGCAGGTGCTCTTTAGGCTTTGTCTGTGGTGTCTCTACAAACTGCCTCAATACCTCAATAGATTGAGAGGTTGGGTTTTGGGTTTTTTTGGTTGTTTTTTTTTTTGTTCGTTTTGTTGGTTTGTTTTTGTTGGTGTTTTTTTGTTGGTTTTTTTTTTTTTCCTTCACTCCTCGGCTCTGGCATCCATCCTGGCCGTTCCGCCGGTGGAGCACAGGGAGCTGAATCAGAGGTCAGGTTTTTTTTCTTTTCTTTTTTTTTTTTTTTTCAAAAGTCACTCACCCTGCTTTGCACAGCTACAAATGCCATCCTGCTCAGCAGCAGCTATAAAAGCCTGCCTGCTCGGCAGGAGCTACAGCTGCCTGCCTGCTTCAGCAGCAACCATAAATACCTGCCGTTTTTTTCTGTTGTGGTTTTTTTTTTTTAACTTTAACGTAAACAGGGTTGCTCGCTTCACTTTAAGAAAGGCTGAAAACATCCATGAAATGGATGTCCTGAGCTCAAATTTCAATTCATTCAATCACTGACAAGGGGGGGTGTCCTAGGGTGATGCTGACTCTTTCCAGGGTTTCACCTGCCGAGCTGGCACCCACCGCAAACCGGAATCTGTAATTTACACACATATAACCTCAACCTGTTAGTTTTACTTCCACAGGACCTTTCCAAATGCCGGTTTCCAAATCCTTGTACTGGACAAGAATACCCGGAGTTTTAGTTATATAACCTGAACCTAATGCCTGACCATGTATTATAGCAAAGGAGTCATTAAAGTCTCCTGTCAATCGCAATAAAAATCATAACATATACAGCTTGAGTATAAGAGGATTTTAACCCATACGTGGTCACTGCTTGTCAGGCCTCCTTAACTATTTTGAGATCAAAAGCTTCCCACACTTTAGCCCCCTGCTGTGTAGTAAACACAGGATATGCAGAGAGGCCCATTGCAGAAAATTCACCCATAATAATCGCATCTTTGATTAACCCATGCCAACAGTGTGCAGGATTTGTGCCCCCAATACCTCTCCCACCCCCTCCCTCTGTTTGCCTTCTTTAAGGAAGGGGTTTTACGGAGGATAAGGTGGAGGCACTGATGGAGATGTCTCAATCCGAGCCTCGAGGTCTTCAAGCTTTTTCATCAACTGTTGCAGCTGAGCGTCTCCAAGGCCAGTGAGTAGTTGCTGATGAGCTGAGCAGACCGACCCGGGAGACGAAGAGTCAGAGTCTGGAAGCAGAGGATATAAATCTGGCTTGGATTCAGGGGACTCAGAGTCTGATCCGGGGTTGAACTCAGGGTCTCCGTTGTTCGCAGCTATGTCTTTCTTGTCAGGTGTCTCTTGTTCGGTATGTGGCCATCTGCGGACCTGGCTCTTGCTTTCATCGGCTCAGGGCGTTGATTTTTTCGGCGCCGTTCCAGGTACCACAGGAGGTGCAAAAGTCATAGCCGCAGCACTATGAAGGGGGTTAGGGGAGACAGCCCCTTCTGGAGCTGTGGCAGCAAATACAGTGTTACCGCAGCCCTTTCCAATTTCATCTCTTTCAAAGTCTCAAACACCAGTCTCCAAAGTGTAGAGTGTTTCTGTGCATCTTTGGTCCCTTTACTAACCTCGAAGGGTAAGTGGAACCACTGTGTGGAGCGTGTCTGTGGGATCCTGTGTGAATGTGAATGTCAGAAGTGGGTGACTGAAAGACGGGCTTTTGTGTTGTTTTGTGTGACTGAGACGTGGCATAGCTATGAACCAAGTGTGGAGTCCTAATCCATGGTTCCGTGTTCTCTGCAAGGAGAGCGGCCGAAGACAGACGAAGCGTATTTGTTTTGTCTCGTATTCTTGTTTCTGCTGCTTTTATCAACACTGCAGTATTTAAACGCTGGGGGAGGGATAAGGTCCCTATTCCTTGGTGGCTTTATCAAAGGGACATAACATCGGATGCCTTTGATTCAAGCCATGCTCTATTGACTGCTAAATGGACTCGAGGAATTCTTTGTTTTGTGTGTGGCTGCATTACCACAATCAGTCCTTGGCACTATGATTGGATATTGTGTGATTCAGAGAAAACTCCAAGAACAAACTCGCCAACAAAGTTTTGACAAGCAGGTATTCTTTATTGAGGGGTCAGGAGACACGGGGGATAGCTCCACCTAGCGTGTGTCTCTCCAATTGCCACACAAGCCATCCTTATATAGCCACTGGGCATACATACGTATTCATAAGGCTACGTATGGATTACATCATTTTCCAGAGAGTTCCCCGCATGCGTACAGAATCGTGGTGGTGGTCTCTGAGGGTCGTTTACTTCTTCCAACAATCTTCATCACTTCTGGCAGCCTTTGAAGCACTCGCAGTAGATGCTCATACCAGTTTAATTGGTTTGTTAGTACCAGAGACATAATAATCCTCCTATCCTCCTACTTATCAGTTAGTTTAACTGTAGCCCATCCTGGACACCTGCGGTTCCCAGATACTCCTTATCCCTGTGTCCTGTTCTTCTAGGCTGTTTTTCTTAAAACTATGTCAACTATAACAACTTATCTTGTTCAAGAATTCTCAGTATGTTCTTTAACTGTACTCTATTTTTTTCTGTGTATCATGCACCTCAGTAATTTTCCATTGCTACTGTTACAAAGCCATCAAACTTAACATTGCTTAAAACTAATTCTAAGGGTTTATGTATTCCATTTTGTGATTTTGTTCCCCCCTTGTCTGTCTCATGTGGCAGTGCAAGATTTATAAAAGTGAGACTGCCCTGCGGGGGGAAGTGCCATGGGGTGGCTCTCGTGACTAAATTGGAACTAGACTGACAGAGAACTGGGGAATCTACCCTAGCAGATCCACTGGTTATAATGGAGCTAGGGAATGAACAAGAAAAAATTGAGTTTTTAATAGACACAGGAGTAACATATTCTGTTTTAAATCAAGCCCTAATACCTGTAGGAGATGATAACATTATGGTAAAAAGGGCAACTGTCCAAAGTGAGAAGCCGTACTTTTGTAAACCATTAAAATATCAATTGGGAAAGCAATGGAGCATTCACAAATTCTTGCATATGCCTAGCTCCCCAAAAGCACTTTTGGGGAGAGATTTGTTAGAACGCTTGGGAGCGACCATTACCTTCAAAAGAGGCGAGATCATTTTAAAGAATATATAGAGATGGTAAGCTTAATTTTGTTTACTAACCACATTGAAGAAGAAGTCAAGGAAGATATACTGGATCAGATATTCCCAGGGATATGGACTACAAACATACCTGGAAGGGCCAGAAATACACCCCCTATAGAGATAAAGCTCAAGGGGGGAAAACAGCCAGTCAAGATTAAACAATACCCCCTGAAGAAGAAAGATAGGGAAGGAATTTGCAAAATAATTGAAAATTTCTTACAATTAGGACTGCTAAAGGAGTGCCAGTCTGATTTTAACACCCCTATTTTACCTGTTCGTAAACCTGATGGGCCATACCGAGTGGTATAGGACTTACAAGCTATTAACAAAATAACTGTGGATCTTTACCCTGGGATAGCAAAACCATATACCCTGTTAACATACTTGACATCGGAGTTAACATGGTTTGCTGTTTTAGATCTGAAAGGTACTTTCTTTTGCCTGACTCTCCACGAAGCCAGCCATAAAATCTTCGAATTTGAATGGGAAAGCCCTAAGAGTGGGTGCAAAACCCAGCTCATGTGGACAGTGTTGCCTCAGGGATTTAAGAACAGTCATGCGCTGTTTGGAGAACAACTTGCCAAGGGTTTGGAATCGTGGGAAACTCTGCCAGGAGAAGGGAATCTACTGCAGTATGTAGACGACATCCTAACAGCCACCCAGACAGAAGAGGCTTGCATAACCTGAACGGTAAACCTCTTAAATTTTCTGGGACTTCAGGGATACAGGGTGTCTAAGAAAAAGGCTCAGGTAGTGAAACAAAAAGTGATTTACCTGGGCTATGAGGTTAGTGCTGGGCAATGGATTTTGGGAAAAGACTGTAAGGAAGCAATATGTCAAACCCCAAAACCCTGGACAGTAAAAGAACTACGGACCTTCCTGGGTATGATGGGATTGTGTAGGTTGTGGATTTACAGATATGGATTACTTGTAAAACCTCTGTATGCACTCTTCGCTAATGGAAATAGAGACCTCCAGTGGACAAAGGAGGCCATGCTGGCCTTCGACCACCTGAAGAATTCTTTCATGTTATCTCCAGCTTTTGGACTTCTAGATATGAGTAAACCATTCTTTCTATTCTCCTATGAGAAACAAGGGATTGCCCTGGGGATACTGGCACAGAACTTGGGTCCATACATACGAGCAGTTGCTAATCTGTCTAAGCAGTTAGACGCAGCAGCCAAAGGGTGGCCCGAATGCCTCAGAGCCGTTGCAGCAGTCATGCTAAACATCCAAGAAGCAGGAAAATTCACCTTGGGCCAGAAAATAACTGTGCTAGTGTCCCATACAGTGTCCGCAGTGCTGGAAATGAAGGGCAGGCACTGGCTTTCTCCACAAAGGTTTCTGAAATACCAAGCCATCATGGTGGAACCAGATGATGTAGAAACCTGGTGACTAACATTGTCAACCCAACTTCTTTCCTCAGTGGAAACGAAGGAGAACCGGTACGCCACGATTGCCTGGAAACAATTGAGGCCACATTCTCCGGCCGTCCGGACATGAAGGATACCCCTTTGGATGATGCAGAAACCTGGTTTACTGATGGGAGCAGCTATGTCATCAGTGGAAAATGACATGCTCAATATGCAGTTACCACCTACAGAAAGGTAATAGAATACCAATAAACACCTCTGCACAAAAAGCAGAACTGATTGCTCTGAAGAGAGCCTTAGAAATAGCAAGAAAAAAAAATATAAACATCTATACAGACTCAAGATATGTATTTGGGGTTGTGCATGCACATGGAGCCATTTGGAAAGAAAGAGGACTGTTGAACTCGCAAGGGAAAAACATCAAACATGTACAAGAAATAGTGTGATTGTTGGAAGAGGTCCAACTGCCTGAGAAGGTATCAATTATGCACATCAAGGCACACCAGAAGGTGAGCTCAGAAATGGAGGAGTGAAATGAACTGGTGGTCAGAGTGGCAAAAGAAGCGGCAAAAGGTGAGATGACAATAGAAGGGGCCTGTTGCAGAATGGCTCTAAGAGCAAGGCCATGGAGCCTTAGAGGCCTTGTGTGAGCAAGGCAAGGGGTAGGCCTCACAGGTAACCGGATACCGGATGTGGGAGGAGAATGTGAAGGAAGATGTGTAGAACTAACCAATACTGTTGTGACTAGTAGGCGTGGCTAAACACCACGTGGATATAAGCGAAGTGCGCCACAAATAAAGTAGAAGTTTGCTTATCACACATATTGGGTTGGCCTGTCTTGCTTCTCCTCACCGCTTACAAATGGTGCCCGAACAGGGACATGGATGTGAAGAGTTTGATGGAATGTGTTGTATGAATCTCTCTGGTCATTTTAATTCGATACATGCACAGCTGAAAACCCTGGCTCAGCTTACCCAGCAATTGCAAGTGAGCAATGACCTAGGGATAACTAAATGGTTGTCCTCATGGGGCATTACAGGTTGACTTAAAACACTGCTATTTGAAGGACTGCGCTTATGTATCATTATTTCAATCATTGTAGTTGTTAGACTTGCTTCTAGTTGCGTAGTGAAAACAAGTGAACAGAATGACCCACAATGCCTTGATCGCACAAAGAAAAAGGGGGGAATTGTTGCAGAATGACTCTAAGAGCAAGGCCATGGAGCCTTAGAGGCCTTGTGAGAGAAAGGCAAGGGGTAGGCCTCACAGGTAACCGGATACCGGATGTGGGAGGAGAATGTGAAGGAAGCTGTGTAGAACTAACCAATACTGGTCTGACTAGTAGGCGTGGCTAAACACCACGTGGATATAAGCGAAGTGTGCCACAAATAAAGTAGAAGTTTGCTTATCACCCATATTGGGTTGGCCTGTTTTGTTTCTCCTAGCCGCTTACAGGGGCCCTAATTCCTGATGGGGAAATTTCCCTGGAATGTAAGCCAAATTATGATAAGGAAGATCAGAAATTAATTACAGATCAAGGCGCAACCTTCAGTGAGGAAGGGTGGGCTAGCACAGCACAGGGAAAAATAATAGTCCCCTCTTCCCTGTTATGGTCCCTAGTAAGGAGTGAACATCAAAAAACGCATTGGGGGGTGGATGCCCTACATAAATATCTAATAAGAAAAATTATGGCTAGAAACCTGTATACCACTATCCAACAAGTAACTCATTAGTGTGATCTCTTCCTCCAAATTCCAAAAACAGCCATAGGCCAAAAATAGGTCGAATTGGGAGAGTTAATGTGCCAGGACAACAATGGCAGATTGACTTCACGGAACTGTCAAGAAAAGGGGGGTATAGATATTTGTTGGTTTTAACAGATAGCTTTTCAGGTTGGCCGGAAGCCTTTCCAACTAGAACTGCAAAAGCCTGGGAGGTAACAAAAGTGCAATTACAGGAAATAATACCATGCTTCGGAGTCCTGGCCACTATGTCTTCTGACAGGGGACCACACTTCATTTCAAATGTGGTACAACAAATTATTAAGCATTTGGGTATTGATTAGCAACTTCATACTCCTTATTGCCCCCAATCAAGTGGTCAAGTGGAGCAAATGAATCATCTAATTAAACAGCAAATTGTGAAATTAGGACAGGACGCCAGTCTGCCCTGGCCCCAGGCACTCCCACTGGCCCTATTAAAGATTAGAACTAAATCAAAAATACGAGAAGGGTTGAGTCCTTTTGAAATTCTATTTGGAAGACCATATGGGGTTCAGCAAGGAACATCTCCCCAGATGGGGGAGGAAATTATGAATACCTATATAATAGAACTAGGAAAATGACTCATAAAGATTGAAAAACATGTGGCTGGAACATGGAGCAGGGGACTGGATAGCCCAGTACATAACATACAACCTGGAGACTATGTATATGTAAAATTCTTCAAACCTGCAGGCAAAGAAGATCTTGAACCAAGGTGGAAAGGACCATTTCTGGTATTACTTATGACTTTCATGGCTGTTAAAATCAAAGAACAGAATGCCTGGATTCATCATACTCGAGTTAAGAAGTCTTCGAAGGCCCCTTGGAAAGTAACACCGTGTGGTAATAAATTAAAACTAAAATTTATTCGAACAAGATAGGTAGAAATGCTATGTAATCATTATATGCCAAGGGGGGGTGGGATCTGATCGGTGGGGAAAAGCCCTCCCTGGATACACTGGATATATAGGTTCACAATTAAGTATTCAGCATCTAAAGCTGTCTGTAATAGTTTTACGTGGTAATCGAACCGACTACCCGTCTCCTTCTAAACTGGAAGACCAGAGAATAATTCAAGGAACTGTAGGAGAGACAGTCAATGTAGGATGTCGATTAAATTGTAAAAAAGAGGGTATAGTATGTAGAGCACTAAAGGGCAAGAATAAAAACTACCTATAGGAAACCAACTCAAATTAGTGTAACTGCCCCGACTAATAAACAGGTAACGATTTGTAACCAAATAAATAAGACAGATTGCTGGCACAATTTTACATTAACACAGAATGTCGAGGTAGTTTGTCTCTGGGCTCAAAAGACAAGAGGAATATCATTTAAATTTAAAATACATGTTAACTCAAGCACTACCACTACGGTGCCAGTTAAAGTGGTTACTACTACTACCCAAACTCCAAAGATTAGCACCTGAGTCCCAATTCAGCTTGAACCCAAAACCCATGAAATAGGCCCATATGTAGTAAGGAATACAGGTCAACAGCAAATACTTTCAACCCAGAATGGTCCCTTAAGTGTGTTGAGTTAACAATGCAAATCAATATCTCCAGAATCCAACCAGGTTGTTTCCCTTTCATAAAGACATCCTCTGAAGGCTGGACAACATGGCTACAAAAGCAAGCACCTTTCAAGGATAAAGTACTAAGAGATCTAACTGGAATACTAGGAACAGGTTTAAGGGTTCTAAATGGGATTGATTCAGAAATACTAGTGAATAAATTGGAGACTGCAACCAGCGAGTTAACAAAATTAATGCAGCCCCTGAGGTCTTCCTTATTTGCATTAGGAACTAGCCAGTGGCAGGTCTCAGAAGTAATACAGAAATGGGAAAGAACTGAGGAACAGGATCATAAATTAATTCTGGATGCACTTGGGATAGCTCAGGATAATATATCCTTAGCTCTTAGTTGTATACAAGCATAATTGTGGATGCAGTCTATAGCCACCTTAATTATCAGGGAAGGGAGTGAAGGCATTTTTCCTATTGAATTTCGAAACGTTGTCTGGGATAATGCTAATGATTCGGAAAGAAAGCTTCAATCTTGGTGGACCCTGGTAAATTTCACCTATGACCCTACTACAAACACGGCTACAGCTTTTGTGCTCACTATACGTAATGCCACTATTTATGTTATCTATCCCATTATTGCATTAGGATTAAACCATGAAGGAGCAGTTCTTTAACCCTTCGAGCATAGAGTGTGGGCTTGGATGGTAGATAAGAAATGGCAGACTGTAAATTTAGAGTCTTGCATTACGCGAGAACAACAAGGGTTTATTTGCGAAAGTAACACAATTGATGCTGAGGACATATGCCTTGATGTAGAGCAAGGCATCTGTCATTTTGAAGCTCATCTAGGTATTACTCAAAAAACTGTACTTATATATATTGGCCAAGGCTGCGTATGCCTAAGAATTGTTTGTACTTTTGTAAAGATAGATAATAATAACATAACGGCTAAAAATCATTCCAATATTTGCATTTGTAACTTTGTTAAAATTATTGGATGTGACTTCGCCTATTTAGCACCAGTTGTATCCCACCAGTTACTGAAGTCTAATTATACTATGTATCACAAATTATTTGCTACACCCATTGGAACGGACCTCACATTAATAAGACAACTGATAAAACACCAAGACTTAATTGATATTTTGAAGGGGGTCCAAGCAAGTGGAAAGAAAATCTTAATTACTGTTCATCATGATACAGAGAAGTATGGTTCTTCTAAGGGTAAGACAAGATACAAGTCATCACTGGTGGGATGTACTTTTTGGATTGTCACCCACCACAACTGGCATTCTAAATACGCTACTTCACTCTATCATTGTTCTTTTAATATTAGTTGGTATAAGCTTCATAGTCTCTACTGTGTTATTTGTTTGGAATTGGAGAATGTTGCAACGAGTAACAGCTGTAACTTCTTTGTCAAAGGCACATGGCAAAGCGCTAAGAGATACCTTTCATACGAGCTGGCTAGGAGAAGAAGCTATGTATTAGTAAAAGAATTTACTAACTTTATAGAAAAGAGGGGACGGATGCAAAGGGTTAACAAATGTACAGGGGGGTCAGTGTTGAGCCACTTGCTTAACAATGTTACTACTTGCTCATGCTTATCATACTTGCAATGTACAAGGGGGTAGGTCAAACTGCTTACTTAACAATGTGCCCTGGGTTCAGCAGTAGCAGTCATTTTTCTCCTTCTTCATAGCAGGTGCAGTGGTGTGTTTTGATTTTCGGCCTGGGAACAGAGCTGATAACACTGATGTTTTGGTCTGGCCAAGGACTTTGTGAGCCTCATGCTCTGCCAGAGAGGAAGGGAAGCCGGGAGGAAGCAGAGACAGGACACCTGACCCAAACTAGCCAAAGAGGCATTCCATACCACAGCACGCCATGCCCAGGATGTAACTGAGAGCTACCCAGAAGGGCTGGTAGACTGCGGGGTTGGAGGAGGTATGGGGGGGCGAGTTATCAGTCAGCTGGTGGTGAGGTGTTGTATTCTCTTCCCTTGTTATTTCCTTTATCATTATTATTATTGGTGGTAGCAGTAGTGGTTTGTGTTATACCTTAGTTATTAAACTGTTCTTATCTCAACCCATGGGAGTTGCATTCTTTTCGATTCTTCTCTCCGTCCCTCTGGGTGTAGGGGGAGGGCAAGAAGGGGGGAGAGTGAGTGAACGAGCTGCCTGACTGGTTTTAAACCACAGCACTGTTTTACTGCTTTCTCATGCTTATCATACTTGCAATGGACAAGGGGGTAGGTCAAGCCGCTTGCTTAACAATATCACTGCTCATTCATGCTTATAGCATTCGCCATGTGTGCTAGAGCAAGATATAATTATATAGCTATTGTTAAGAAGTAGGGACCGTGACTTGATTCCTGTCCTTCGGACGCCTAGGCCTGCGCTTTGGACAATGACCAAGCCTCCAGGGAGAATGCGTAATGACTAAGGTTGAAAAGCTCAGGCTCAAAGAAGACTCATTTACTTCATCCTGAGACTCTTGCCCACAACCACTAGGAGACACTGCACAGACGCAAAGGACTTCTTAGCTCATTATAATATGAAGCGAGGATAGGACATGAATATGTATAGGTGTGTTGTGCAACTTCATGCATATGCATAACTTTAGAGGATAAATGTAAAGGGGAAATGATGCTGAGGTGCGCATGCCTTTGGAGGAACTATCCCCCATGTGCCTCAGCGCTGAGTAAAAGTATACCTACTTTACAACTTTAACGAGTTGTGGAGTCTATCCGCGTATCAGTGTTACATTATGTTGCCAGACAGAACATAATGTGGATGGAAAGAAATCTGGAATATTTTTCAAGCAACTGTCAAAATACTTTTCATTCCCCCCCCTTTATCGTGCCTTTTGGAATAAAGCTTCATTTTCAATACTTCTTTTAAACTAATTCGATGTGACATCTTTAAATCCCATCAATTGACACTGATGTGGAGATGAAAATATAGCACTTATTATGAATAGTTAATTATGATGACTGATATAAATTCTCCTTCCCCCAGTCTCTCCTCTTTCCAGAAAAAAAAGCGCAAAACAGAGCTATTCTCTATCTGATGAGGGACTGTGGGGGAATAGAATTAATATCCTTATCTAAATTGTCTGCATGAATTCCACTGTAGTTAGCTTGCATGGAAGTCAGTGCTTGTAATTTGGATGCAGGACCTGGGATATCTGTTATAACTTGCTTTTAAAAGAAAAATCTTTTGAGAAAAAATCCTTTTCAATTGATTGCAGCTCTCAATGCTTCCATGATAGCATGAAAAACTCTGTAATTAAATCTGATGGATTTCTTGTGTTAACTGCAGTCTACATTTGACAATAATTTTATGTTGTCTCTCCTCATAGCACCTACATTTAGAGGGTTGTGGCTGAAACATTGTAGACTGGGGTATTTTTTGATTGAAAAGCTAACTATAAGGTCTCTAGAGAGTCACCAGTGAGAGGTGGGGAGAGTTATCATGCCTTAATGGTGAGCAGGTGGGTACAGCTGCTTAACAATATTTTTTTTCTCAAGCCCCCTTTGTCTAAGCTTTCTGTCCTATGTCTCATAAGTCATGCAGTAAAAACTATGCATCTTTATCGTTCAGCCATAGAGACATACTGATAGAAGTACCTGAACACTGCAAAAATAGTGCTACAAGCAGAAAATTAGACATAAGCAGATAGATTTATTTTCTGTGCTAATGAGGTCTGAAAAAAAACAGGGAAACAATTCTTCTTGAAAATTGTATAAATAGACCAAATCAAATGGTTTCATTGTGTCAACAGTCCCCCTTTAAATGTTTTGATTATTGTATGTATTATTACACAATAATATAGCAGGATAGTTTCCTAGGCAAGTTTTATTATTTTTACCACAAGAATAACCCTAATTAATGCAAATTCGAGCTGCATTTGCACAGGAAAAGGAAGTCTTGCTCTTAAATAGTCATTGAGTTTATTTATTCCAGGTAGCTCTTTTACATCAGTAAGCAGTGCTATATTCGCTGGAATCATCTATTATTTCCTCATTTGGATGACCTAATGATTCAGAGAAAACTCCAGGAACAAACTTGCCAACAAAGTTTTCAAGTTGACAAGCAGGTATTCTTTATTGCAGCACCGGGAGACACGGGGGTTAGCTCCTCCTAAAGTGTATCACCGTATTGCTACACAAGTCGTCCTTATATAGCCACTGGGCAGACATACATATTCATGAGGCTACGCATGGATTACATCATTTTCCAGAAAGTTCCCTGCATGCGTACAGAATTGTGGTGGTGGTCTCTGAGGGTCATTTACTTCTTCCAACAATCTTCATCACTTCTGGCAGCCTTTGAAGCATGCGCAGTAGATACTCATACCAGTTTAATTGGTTCGTTAACACCACAGACATAACAATCATCCTGTCCTTCTATTTATCAGTTAGTCTAACTGCAGTGCATCCTGGGCACCTCCTTATCCCTGTGTCCTGTTCTTCTAGCCTATTTTTCTTACACTCATTTTGTACTAAGGTCATAAGGGCCTAAAACTACGTCAACTACAATGGTTTATCTTATACAAGAATTCTCATTATGTTCTCTAGTTGTACTCTACTTTTTTTCCTGTGAATCAGGCACCTCAGTAATTTTCCATTGCTACTGTTACAAAGCCATCAAACTTAACATTAAAGTGATTCTAAAGGTTTATATATTTTGTTTTGTGATTTTGTGCCCCCCTTGTCTCATCATTTTCCAGAAAGTTTCCTGCATGCATACAAAAACTTGGTGGTGGTCTTTAAGGGTCGTTTACTTCTTCCAACGATCTTAATCACATCTGGCAGCCTTTGAAGCACCAGCTTAATTAATATTACAGACATAGCAAACATACCGTCCTACTTATCAGTTAGTTTAACTGCTCCCATTCTGGAGTTCTGCTAGTCCCAGATACTCCCCAGGTCCTGTTTCTCTACTCTTTTTTCTTACACTTTTTTGTACTAAGGACCTAAAACTATGTCAGCTACAATGATTTATCTTCAAGCACCTCAGTTATTTTCCATTACAAAGTCATCAAACTTAACATTACTTAGAACTGATTACATTTTGTGCTTTTGTGCCTCCTTCTCTCACTAATAATAATTCCAGCCAGTGAAAATACAGTTATGCTTTCATTCTTTAGAATATGCTCATGATGCAGGAAGGCCTCTGAGGTCTTTGACGGTGTGCTGTGGACTGATACTTAAGATAACCACCATACCAAAAAATTGTAATAGTGGCCACTTCTATAATCCCTGACACTGGTGTAGTCACATGTGTTATCTATTTAAATGTAAAGCTATTTAAATGTAAAGTTTTGTGACATAATCACTCTGTATTTACAGCAAAAGTAGCTGCTCCACCAAGAAATTCATAAGTGTCAGTAGCATCTCATTTTACTGGAGACAGAGATACAAATCATTAGTTGTAATATGAAAGACTGTTTGGATAGCTCTAGGTACATTTCTTTAAAATCTTAGAATCATAGAATCATAGGATAGTTAGTGTTGGAAAGGACCTTAAGATCATCTAGTTCCAACACCCCTGCCATGGACAGGGACACCTCACACTAAACCATGATACCCAAGGCTTTCTCCAACCTGGCCTTGAAAACCGCAAGGAATGGAGCATTCACAATCTCCCTGGGCAACCCATTCCAGTGCCTCAACACACCAACAGGAAAGAATTTCTTCCTTATATCCAATCTAAACTTCCCCTGATTCAGTTTTAACCTGTTACCCCTTGTCCTATCACTACAGTCCCTAATGAAGAGTCCCTCCCCAACATCCCTATAGGCCCCCTTCAGATGCTGGAAGGCTGCTATGAGGTCTCCACGCAGCCTTCTCTTCTCCAGGCTGAACAGCCCCAACTTTCTCAGCCTGTCTTCATGCGGGAGGCACTCCAGTCCCCTGATCATCCTCGTGGCCCTCCTCTGGACTTGTTCCAACAGTTCCATGCCCTTTTTACGTTGAGGACACCAGAACTGTACACAATACTCCAGGTGAGGTGTCACAACAGCAGAATAGAGGGTCAGGATCACCTCCTTCGACCTGCTGGTCATGCTCCTTTTGATGCAGCCCAGGATACGGTTGGCTTTCTGGGCTGCGAACACACACTGAAGCCAGTTCATTTTCATTTTCTCATCGACCAGCACCCCCAAGTCCTTCTCCGCAGGCCTGCTCTGAATCTCTTCTCTGCCCAACCTGTAGCTGAGACTGGGATTGCTCCAACCCAGGTGTAGGACCTTGCACTTGGCTTGGTTAAACTTCAACTGCTCTACCCCTGTCCATGAGTTCTGTAGCCCCATCATAGAAAGCCACCAAATTGGCCAGGCAGGAATTCCCCTTAGTAAAGCTGTGCTGGCTGTCACCAACCACCTTGTTGTTTTTCATGTGCCTTAGCATGCCTTCCAGGAGAATCTGTATATGTATGTTTGCATGTAATAAATTTCACTACTGAACAAATGCAGAATCTGGAAAAATTAATAGAACACTTAGGGAAGACTTGCTGTCATCCTGGCAATGCCAGGGAGAGAGAAATAACCACAACGTGCTGGGGTTTGGCCCATGACTACAGAACCCTGTTCTGTAAGGAGCAGGAAAAAGATGTCTCTGGATCTAATGGCAAAGCAATAGGCAATGCAGATACTCAGACCCCAAGCACAGAAGCTACACCAAACCCAGCAACAAGCAAAGCAGCTACTCAAACCCCAACAGTAACAGACAATGCAGCTACTCAAACCCAAAGCACAGCAGCTACACCAACCCCAGCAACAAGCACAGCAGCTACTCCAGCCCCTGTGACAGACACTGCAGCTGAACCAAAGGCCCAATCCATGCCAGTATCACTTGCCCCTATAAGCAAGGGGAAAAGCAAACAACAGGCATGAGAAACAACTCCTGCAGTGAAGGAAGATGAAGACTCAGGGCATGAACTAGAGGGAATCATATGAATGAGAAGAATTAGTATAGGAATCAGAAGAAGAGGAAGATTTAACTTCTCCATCTCTGACCTTGACTGAACTGCGGAATATGCAAAAAGTTTTCAGCCGTCTTCCAGGTGAGCACATCGTCACCTCGATGCTCCGATGCTGAGACAATGGGGCCAACAGTCACAAACTAGAAGGTAGGGAAGCCAAGCAGCTGGGATAGTTTGCTAGGGAAGAGGGAATTGATAAAGTGGTTCTGAAAGAGAATAGAGCCCTCAGCCTCTGGAGGTGGATCTTGTGAAGGGATGGCATCCCTACAAGGACAATGTTATATTTCGCCCAGGGAAGTGAAACACGACAGAAAAAGGCCTCCAACCTGAGGGAATTAGCTTTTCTTGAGATGATCTATCATAAATCAGATGCCAGAAATACATCCATAGATCCAGATGGAGTCGAATGTACACAACCCATGTGGCGGAAATTTACACGGAGTGAGCCATCATCCAGCCCCACTCACTGGCAACAATGAGCTGGAGGGAGGTAGTGGTACCAACAGTGGATGAAGTGAGTTGTCAGCTCTGGGAGTTTGAAGACAATTTCACCTCTCCTATCATTTCAGTTGTGGAAAAACTCCTGTACCAGGAGTTCAAACAATTGAGAGATGATCTATCCACCTCCCCATGTGTACAGACCAGAATTTCAGCTACTAACTGAAGGTGCCATATAGCCCAAGAGGGAATATATAGGAGGTACACATATAGAGGTATATATGGAGAGTACATGAGAAATTGGGATGGGAAACCTACCACACTTCTGGAGGAATGGGTATGTAAATTGAAAAGGAAAACAATGGTCAATTATGATCCTCACAAGAAACTTGCTGCTCCAAACTTTGGTGAGCAGTTTCCCAGATGGAGTGGAAGAGCTGATTTTACTCCAACTACTATGACAAGGAATTCTAATCCTATTGTGTGGATCAGATGGCCTGGCACATCAGTCCCACAGGAGTATAAGGCTCTAGTAGATACCGGTACACAGTGTACCCTGATGCCATCAAGCTATGAAGGGGTGGAACCCATTTATATTTCCTGAGTGACAGGAGGATCCCAAGAGTTGATTGTACTGGAGGCCAAAATCAGCCTGACTGGGAGGAAGTGGCAAAAGCACCCCATTGTGACTAGTCCAGAGTCTCCATGCATCCTTGACATAGACTACCTCAGGAGAGGGTACTTCAAAGACCCAAAAGGGTACCGATGGGCTTTTGGTATTGCTGCTTTGGAGACTGAGGAAATTAAGCAGATGTCCACTTTGCCTGGTCTCTGAGAGTATCCTTCTGTTGTGGGGTTGCTGAAGGTTGAAGAACAATAGTGCCAATTGCGACCACAACAGTGCACTGATGACAATATCACACCAACCGAGACTCCCCGATTCCCATCCATCAACTGATCCGTCGACTGGAGAGCCAAGGAGTGATCAGCAGGACCCGCTCACCCTTTAATAGCCCCATATGGCCAGTGCAAAAGACTAACGGAGAGTGGAGACTAACAGTAGATTATCATCATGGCCTGAATGAAGTCACACCACCATTGAGTGCTGACGTACCAGACGTGCTAGAACTTCAGTATGAACTGGAGGCAAAGGCAGCCAAGTGGGATGCCACAACTGATATTGCTAATGCATTTTTCTCAATTCCTTTGGCAGCAGAGTGCAAGCCACAGTTCGCTTTTACTTGGAGGGGCGTCCAGTACACTTGGAACCGAGT
Source organism: Pezoporus wallicus (assembly GCF_028554395.1). Taxonomy (NCBI): domain Eukaryota; kingdom Metazoa; phylum Chordata; class Aves; order Psittaciformes; family Psittacidae; genus Pezoporus; species Pezoporus wallicus. Next base: position 127,745 of record NW_026635056.1, on the reverse strand, counting down.
GGCCCAGGGGTGGAAACACACCCCTACCATTTGCCATGGACTGATCCAGACTGCACTGGAACAGGGGCAAGCTCCAGAACACCTGCAATACATTGATGACATTGTGTGGGGCGATACAGCGGACGAACTCTTTGAGAAAGGGAGGAAAATAATGCAAATCCTGCTGAAAGCCGGTTTTGCCATAAAACGGAGTAAGGTCAAGGGACCTGCACAGGAGATTCAATTTTTGGGAATAAAATGTCAAGATGGGCATCGCCAGATTCCCACAGATGTGATCAACAAGATAACAGCAATGTCTCCACCCACTAATAAGAAAGAAACACAAGGACATCCCAAATTAAAGTTTGATTGTAAGCCCCCTCTATTATGTGACCTGGAAGAAAAATGATTTTAAATGGGGCCCTGAGCAACAAGACTTTGAAAAAATTAAACGCGAGATAGTTCATGCAGTAGGCCTTGGAACAGTATGGACCGGGCAAGATTTGAAAAATGTGCTTTACACTGCAGCCGGGGAGAACAGTCCTACCTGAAGCCTCTGGCAGAAAGCTCTAGGGGAGAGTCGAGGCTGATCCCTCCCCTTTTGGAGTTGAAGATACAGAGGATTCAAGACCAGCTATATTCCAACTGAAAAAGAGATACTGGCAGCCTATGTAGGGGTTCGAGCTGCATCAGAAGTGATAGGCACTGCAGCACAGCTCCTCCTGGCACCTCGGTTGCCCATGCTGGGCTGGATTTTCAAGGCAGGGTTTTTTCTACACATCATGCAACCAATGCTACATGGAGTAAGTGGACTGCAGTAATTACACAGTGTGAAATGCGAACTCACTCCTCTAAACAAGATAACGTTTTATTGAGGGACAAAGTCAGTAAAGCAAAAGCAACAGCGCTGGGCGCATGACCGTAGCCAGAGGCACAATTGATTAATATCTGTTACAGGTTTATATACTTTCACTATTACATTAGTAGGAATTGGTGGTCAAACCTCTCCAAAGCAGAGCAGAGAGCTTGTTGTTATTTTTGGGCCAGAAGGGAGATCTGCCTTGATTAGGCCTTTTGTGTTATCTGGGTCTCCTACCCTATGGGGCAGAGACTGTTTAAGCCAATGGGGAGTACATTTAAGTACAGATTTTTCCTAGGGGCACTATTTTGCAGCAGGTCCCACCTTTAAACTGGAGATCAGATGAGCCAGTGTAGGTGGATCATTGGCCCCTCCCAAAAGAAAATGCTGCAATTACACAAATTGGTGGCTGAACAGCTGAAAGCTGGTCACATAGTCCCCACAACCAGCCCATGGAACACACCTGTCTTTGTGATTCAAAACAAAAATAATGCTTAGAGGCTTTTACATGACCTAAGAAAGATAAATGAGGTCATTGAAGATATGGGAGCTTTGCAACCTGGGCTCCCCTCACCAACACTGTTACCACAAATGTGGACTCTCATAGTCATTGATTTAAAAGACTGGTTTTTCATGATACCTCTTGCTTCACAAGCTACACTGCAATTTGCCTTTTCTGTGCCTTCAGTCAATGCTGCAGAGCCGCATAAAAGATATCATTGGAAAGTGTTGCCACAAGGCATGAAATCAGTCCTACACTATGTCAGCAATTCATAGCAGCAGTGTTGAGCCCTTTACGAGAGTGTTTTGAGAATGTTTTCATCTATCATTATATGGATGACATTTTAATTGCTGCAGAATCGGAACAAATGGCCCAAAAAAAAGTGAAATGGCAAGTGATCCAAGCAGTCTCAACAGCAGGACTCCAAATTGCAGAAGAAAAAATTCAAGAAGCTCCACCCTGGAAATATATAGGATGAAAAATATCCAAACAAAACATTCAACCTCAGAATATCACCCTGCGGACAGGAATAAAGACTCTAAATGATTTACAAAAACTCTTAGGACCCATAAATTGGATCTTGGGAATATCTACAGAAGAACTCCATCCCCTCTTCAAATTATTGGATCCATGTTTGACGTCTCTGCGAATCGCCCTTGATAAAGTGGTTGTAAAATTAACCAGTCAAGTTGCTCATAGGCAAAAAATGGACCACCCTATTAGCCTTTTCATTTTTTATCCATCTTTTCAACCCTATGGGCTCTTAGCACAGTAGGTTCTGCAAGACCCAGATCCATTGATTATTTTGGAATGGATATTTTTGTCACATAATTTTGGAAAAACAGTTACAACAGCCATTGAAATGATAGCTATGGTCATTCAGAAAGGAAGAGAGCGGTTATTGACTTTAGATGGTGTTGAACCTAATATTATCTATCTGCCTATTGATACAAAACAACTAACCTTTTTAACTCATCAGTCTTTTGCTTTTCGGTGTTCTCTAGCATATTTTTACAGGGCAAATTAATGTTCATTTCCCAGGACACAAAATTGTGCAATCCCTACATTCTCTTTACCTTTTGCCTACTTCACAATTAACTGTTACGCCTGTAACTGAGGCCCTCACAGTATTCACTGATAGGTCTGGCAAGACAGGCCGAGCAGTAATAGTTTGGAAAGATGCTGAAGGACACTGAAAAAATGATATGCACATTGTCACAGGATCACCTCAGATAGTAGAACTCCCTGCTGTAGTCCGTGTTTTTAAATTATGGACTACTCCAATAAATATTATAGCATATTCCACCTATGTGGCAAGCCTTGTTTCTAGGCTAGAACACGCTTTCCTGAAGGTGGAGACCTCATAGTAGCCTTCCAATATCTGATGGGGGCCTACAAAGATGCTGGAGAATGACTCTTCTTTAGGGACTGTAGTGATAGGAGAAAGGGTAACAGGTTTAATCTTAAACAGGGGAAGTTTAGGTTAGATATAAGGAAGAATTTCTTTACTGTGAGAGTGGTGAGGTCCTGTCATAGGGTGCCCAAAGAAGTGGCAAATGCTTCATCCCTGTCAGTGTTCAAGGGCAGGTTGGACAGAACCTTGGGTGACATGGTCTAGCGTGAGGTGTCTCTGCCCATGGCAGGGGGGTTGGAACTAGATGATCTTAAGGTCTTTTTCAACCCTAACCTTTCTATGATTCTATAACCAGAGATACAGTGAGTGGCTTCAGGCCTCTGGGCTGTTTGGTGTAACAGCCACCAGGTGTCAGGTTTTGATCAGTGCTTCAGGGTTTCCTATCACGGTTGGAAGTGGTCGTGATGCCGATTACCAGGGCCAGGTACCTGAAAATGTTGCTAAAAAGTTCCGTCTTTCCCCAGAATGTATATCTTGGGTTTCTCTGAGGTACCTTGCAGGACACCTGACCCACCCTGCTGCCAGTACTGAAGCATGTCTGAAACCTGCAGGGAGGAGGATGGACATCTTGGGCTCCAGAGCTTGGGCACAACTTCTTGTGTGACACCAATTAAACGGTTGCTGAGGAACACCTCCTCAAAGGCACCACTTCCAACTCTCAGTGGGAACAATCGTTGTTGAGAACCAAGGCTTCCAGATTTTAACCTCTGAAAACATCTCCTATCCCACAGTGACAAGATGGAGTCTGAATTTGCTAAGGAATTGGCTCTTTAGGCACTATTGTGAAGTAACCAAGTAAGTCTCCTTGGATACAAACCCTCTGCTTTCAGCTGAAGTAGTGCAATAGAAGTTACTTGTTTTGCCTGCTTGCAAAATTGGCAAATTCATTTATTTTTAGCTATCTCTTTGGTGATCTCAGTGTCTGAAATGACAGGTACGTTTCTTCAGTGTCTGCAGAAATTCAGGTGATGCAGCAACGGGGCCTTGGTCTGTGCTTATGTGAAGAGGAGGAGGAGGAGGAGGAGGGAGTACAAGTGCACAGAAATCAGGTGGGACTAGGGGGAGAACTGGGAGACACGGGTTTTGCTGGAGTTTTGGTTTACACACACACACAGATCCATTGTCCTGCATGGGAACACGCAGCCCAGCCTGGTCTTGTGCAAAGCGTTAGGCACTGTCCCACACAACAGCCTTGTCTCTAAATTTGAAAGACATCAATTTGATAGGTGGACCACTGGGTGGATAAAGAACTGGCTGGATGGTTGCACGCAAATAGTTGTAGTCAATGGCTCGATATCCGGCTGGAGACCAGTAACGAGTGGTGTCCCTCAGGGATCGGTGTTGGGACCGGTCTTGTTTAACATCTTCATTGCTGACATGGACAGTGGGATTGAGTGCGCCCTCAGCAAGTTTGCCGATGACACTAAGCTGTGTGGTTCGGTTGATACACCGAAGGGAATGGATGCCATCCAGAGGGAACTCGACATGCTTGTGAGGTGGGCTGATACCAACCTCATGAAGTTTAACCATGCCAAGTGCAAGGTCCTACACCTGGGGCGGAGCAATCCCAGTCTCAGCTACAGGTTGGGCAGAGAAGAGATTCAGAGCAGGCCTGCGGAGAAGGACTTGGGGGTGTTGGTCGATGAGAAACTTAACATGAGTCAGCAGTGTGTGCTTGCCGCCCAGAAAGCCAACCGTATCCTGGGCTGCATCAAAAGGAGCATGACCAGCAGGTTGAAGGAGGTAATCCTGACCCTCTACTCTGCTCTTGTGAGACCTCACTTGGAATATTGTGTGCAGTTCTGGTGTCCTCAACATAAAAAGGGCATGGAACTGTTGGAACAAGTCCAGAGGAGGGCCACGAGGATGATCAGGGGACTGGAGTGCCTCCCGCATGAAGACAGGCTGAGAAAGTTGGGGCTGTTCAGCCTGGAGAAGAGAAGGCTGCCTGGAGACCTCATAGCAGCCTTCCAGCATCTGAAGGGGGCCTATAGGGATGCTGGGGCCAGACTCTTCATTAGGGACTGTAGTGACAGGTCAAGGGGTAACAGGTTAAAACTTAATCAGGGGAAGTTTAGATTGGATATAAGGAAGAAATTCTTTCCTGTTGGTGTGTTGAGGCACTGGAATGGGTTGCCCAGGGAAGTTGTGAATGCTCCATCCCTGGCGGTGTTCAAGGCCAGGTTGGAGAAAGCCTTGGGTATCATGGTTTAGTGTGAGGTGTCCCTGTCCATGGCAGGGGTGTTGGAACTAGATGATCTTAAGGTCCTTTCCAACCCTAACTATTCTATGATTCTATGAATGGTAACAAACCTCCTCCTGGCAGCCAGGAGCCACCTTTGAACCCCAGCACTGGGGCCTGAGGAAAGGCAGGGGGGACAACACAGACTCTCTGGTCACTTGGGGCGAAAGAGACACAGGACTGCCCGTGCAGGCTGCAAGACACCCCCATTCCTCCTCCTCCTCTTCCTGGAAAGGCAGCCAGGCCTGTTCTCCCCAACTAGGCGGGAGGTGATCTGCGCATGCTGCCCTCCACTGCCAGAACAAAAGGGGAGGCTGCATGGTGTCGTTGGGATGTGGGTTTTTTGTTTTTCTGCTTCACACTGCCATGTTGGGCAGTGGCAGCAATAGCAGCAGCGCAGTGAAGAAGAGGAGCACGGTGGGCTCGGCCTTCTCGCTGGAGCAGCAAGAGGAAAAGCAAGCAGTGAAGACTCTGGGCACTGTGGAAGGTGGGGTGCAGGAGAACGGCTGCGTCCACTCGCCCTCGCCATGTGCCTCGCCTAAGGGAGAGGGGGCGATCCTGCAGTGCTCCATCACGCTGCTCAACGGCGTGGCCATCATCATAGGAACCATCATCGGCTCCGGCATTTTTGTCACCCCCACTGCTGTGCTGCAGAAGGCTGGCTCTCCCGGGCTGTGGTGTGGGCCGTCTGTGGGGCCTTCTCCATTGTGGGTGCTCTGTGCTACGCTGAGCTGAGCACTGCCATCACCAAGTCCGGCGGGGACTATGCCTACAGGCTGGAGGCATACGGCTCCCTGCCTGCCTTCCTTAAGCTCTGGATAGAGCTACTCATCATCCGGTCCTCCTCACAGTACATCATGGCTCCATTTTTTGCCACCTACCTGCTCAAGCCCACCTCCCCCACCTGCCCAGTGCCTGACAAGGCTGCCAAGCTGGCAGCCTGTCTCTGTGTCTGTAAGTACTCTCAGACCCTCTGCTGTCCAGCTGCCCCAGGTGGCTCCTTGCTCACCATCACCTTCCCCAAAAAGTCTGCCTGAACAGCTAGCTGCCTTGAGCCCATCACTTTGTAAGAGGTGCTCCATCTCTCCTGTGCTACACTGGATGCATATTGGGGCTGTTTGGAACAGCATGAGTAAGAAATATGGCCCCATCCCAAATAAATTGAGGGGGAAAAAAAGCCCAAAATGCCAGTTATGGGCTAGCGAGACTGATTCCTGGCAATGCAGCAAACAGCATGCAATAAATGCCTGTGTGCTGGCACGGGACTTTTGGTGTTCTCCTGCAGGAGTGTGGTCAGGCAGGGTAAAATGCTCTTTCAACCCCACGGTGCTGGGGTGCTGCAGTTACTGGGATGGGCATTTATATGCAGAGGTAGGTGAGGATAACTTTAGGCAATATCTGTCACAAGCTGAACATGGCCTGTGCTGCAGTGCCTGGCTGTTTTCAGCACCAGTTGTGAAATTAGATGTTTCTCAGCTGTATGTGCACTGATGCCATGCTCAAAACCTGGTTTGTTGTTGGTTTATTTTGCTAACAAACATTACATCTCATGAGAAATTGACTTGTGGAGAAGTTCAGTCATGCTGTGATGAATTTAGGACCCCTGATGTCTACCATGACACACGGATATCTCTCCTGCTGCAGTTTTTATTGTATCTATGGTATTTTGAGGTCTGCAGTTTTGGCACTGAAGCCCCATTTTCCATTCCACCAGTTACTGCAGTGTCACCCCATCCAAATTCTTCATCCTTTAAATACAGGACCATTTTCTGCCTTTCTCTCCTCATTTTCTATTCAATCTGCGTTCTACTCCACTGGAAGTCCTTGTGCTATTGTAAAGATACATATTAGGAGAGGATATAATTTTTTCTGAGGGCTTTATAAAACATTTATTTGGTTATGGTCAGGTATTCTTTCATTTTTTTTTCATTTGAGGTTTTGAGAAGTGTGCTTGTTCATGCTATCCGAAGGGACAATATGTTTCCTCAGAGACACAGAGAAAAGGGGCATCCATGCATGTGGCATTAACATTTTTTGCTGAGAAGCTAGCAGAAATAGAGCATTGATTAGATGGACTTTCTTACTGCTTTACATTAAAGTTTTGTTGTGAAAGAACATACTGTAGTTTACGAAGCCTTTGAGAATACATTTCTAATAATAAGTAACTTCTCATCTGCTGGATTTTTCCCAAAATAGGTAGGATGAGTTGTCCCTGTTCTTATTTTACTGATCAGAAAACAAATACAGGAGTAAAGCAGACTTGCCCATGGTGAGATCTGTTCAGTGACAGGGTGGATTGCAGCATGAAATTTCTTGATGACACATGTCATTCCCACTTATGTTACTCCAATAAGTAATGTGTCTCCAACTTTCTTTTGCTAGCAATTAGTAGGTTTCCTGAAGCAGTATTTTAGCTTGAACTTTTATCTTGAAAAGCCAAGGTAAAGAGTTGCCAGATCTACAAATCTGTGTCATTTACATGTGCTTCTTCTTTAAAATTTACTCCCCTCTGCACTGCTGGCTACTATATTGTTTATGCTTTGGGTTAAATTTTTGTTTGTCTGTTTTGATACGAAAGGTTGGTTCATCACCCCTTGCCTTCAGCAAGTTAGTTTTCTGTAACATTTTTCAATTGTCTGGTGCCAAAGCCACATAGGGAACTAGGAACAATAAATGAAGTAAAGCTGATCCAAGGGCTTATGAGTCACACAAAACTTCTGTGGACTAGCAAGCAGCCTTGTTATACGGTGTCCTAGGTTTAGCAGCAGCAGTCAATTTTTCTCCTTCTTGGTAGCTGGTGCAGCATTATGTTTTGACTTTCAGCCTGGGAACAGTGCTGATAACACCGATGTTTTTAGTTGTTGCTAAGTAATGTTTACCCTGACCAAGGACTTTGTGAGTCTCATGCCCTGCCAGGGAGGAGAGGAAGCTGGGAGGAAGCAGAGACAGGACACCTGACCCAAGCTAGCCAAAGAGGTATTCCATACCACAGCACGTCATGCTCAGGAGGCAACTGAGAGTGACTCAGAAGGGCTTGGTCTCTGCAGGGTTGGACTAGGTATGGGTCGGTGCTCAGTCGGTCGGGGGGGGGGGGCGAGTTATTGGTCAGCTGGTAGTGAGGTGTTATATTCTCTTCCCTTGTTATTTCCTTTATCATTATTATTATTGGTGGTAGCAGTAGTGATTTGTGTTATACCTTAGTTACTAAACTGTTCTTATCTCAACCCGTGGGAGTTGCATTCTTTCGATTCTCCTCCCCGTCCCTCAGGAAGTAGGGGGAGGGCAAGAAGGGGGGGAGTGAGTGAACGAGCTGCCTGACTGGGTTTAAACCACAACATATGGTTGTTCGAAACATACCCTTATCAAATAAGATATTTATTTTTCAAGAGCCCTAGGGTAGGAAAAGTTACCTATTTGTGCATACACTTGTCCTGGGTTCAGCAGTAGCAGTCATGTTTTTCCTTTGTGTTAACTGGTGCAGTGCTGTGTTTTGACTTCTAGTTTGAGAGCAGCGTTGGTGAAGCCGATGTTTTCGGTTGTTGCTAAGTGATGTTTACCTTGACCAAGGACTCTGTGAGGCTCATGCTCTGCCAGGGAGGAGGGGAAGCTGTGAGGAGGCAGAGACGGGGCGCCTGACCCGGGCTAGCCGGGGAGGTATTCCATACCACAGCACGTCATGCCCGGGGTGGGGGGTAACTGGGAGTTACCCGGAAGGACAGGGGCTTCCGGGTGGAACTCGTTTTCTTGGCCGGTGGTATCGTATTCTCTTCCCTTGTTATTTTCCCTTATCATTGTTTTAGCTGATAGTAGCGGTGGTGATTTGTTGCTGGACTGTTCTTGTCTCAACCCGTGGGAGTTGCACTCTCTCGATCCTCCTCCCCGTTCCTCCGGGAGCGGGGAAGGGGAGAGCCCCGGTGCAGGGAGGGGGGGGAGACGAACACGGACCTTGATTGTTGTCAGCTCGACACCACTCACTGGGAGTGAGTGAACAAGTTACCTGACTGGGTTTAAACCACGACAACACTCTAGATCATCCATTAACGAGTTATCTCAAAGAGGGGAAGAACAGTTCAGGAAGCAATAGGGGGATTTGGGGCCCTGGGCTGGAATACAGTTGACCTATAGCAAAAACCCAGCCATCTAGAAGAGTACCAGATGTATTCTTTGCAAGGTTCATATCTGCACATAAAATGGGATTGGCTGTGTGATTTCTAGTAAAAGAAATGACAAAAGTTACTTGTTTCTACTTTCAGTGTTCCTGGTGTTGGAACAGTTGAGTAAATAACGTGTTGTTCAGTATTTGCCACCCTGAAGTACAGAAACAGAATTCCTAGGCATTGAAATAAATCACAGTCTTGAAAGAAAGAAGGAATAGCATAAGGAATTTTGTTCCCCTTAAGATGCTGAGGAAAACAAGGTGGATGGTAAGTAGAATTTAACTACACATTGGTATTTTTTGCTGTCAAGATCACAATCTACAGACAGTTGGTATGCAAGACTACTACTTTTATGAGACAAAGTGAATGCATATTATGGTTGCCAAGTAAAGGTGTGGGAATTCACTACAGGGAAATCTTCCTGTGGCAAGGTAGGTCAAGTTGCTCATTGTTAGCATGGCTTATTTTATGTTCATCACGAAACAGTCAGGACTCCCTAGTTGTAAGAATTTGCAGGCAGATTGCCTTATTACTTTTCAGGCTGTGGGTAAATTGGTGTCCTGGGTTCAGCAATAGCAGTCATTTTTGTCCTTAGTAGCTGGTGCAGTGATGTGATTTTGACTTTAGTCTGAGCACAGTGCTGATAACACCAATGCTTTAGTTGTTGCTAAGGAATATCTACTCCGATCAAGGGCTTTCTCAGTCTCATGCTCTGCCAGGGAGGATGGGAAGCTGGGAGGAAGCAGAGACAGGACACATGACCCAAACTAGCCAAAGGGGTATTCTATACCACAGCACATCATTCCCAGTATAGAAAATGGGGAGCGTTGAGAGGACGAAGTTGGTGGAGTGAGCTGAGCAGCTGTGTGGTTCTCAGTTACAGGCTGTGCTTAAACTACAACACAGGGACATCCAGTACACTTGAACCTGACTTCCCCAGGGGTAAAAACACAGCCCTACCATCTGCCATGGGCTGATCCAGACTTCACTGGAACAGGGGCAAGCTCCAGAACACCTGCAATACATTGATGACATTATCGTGTGGGGCAATACAGTGGAAAAAGTCTTTGAGAAAGGGAGGAAAATAATGCAAATACTGATGAAGGACCGATTTTCCACAAAATGGAGTAAGGTCAAGGAACCTCCACAGGAGATCCGATTTTTGTGAATGAAATGGGAAGATGTCCAAGATGTCCTTTGCCAGATCCCCACAGATGTGAACAACAAGATAAAAGCAATGTCTCCACCAACCAATAAGAAAGAGGCACAAGCTTTCTTAGGTGTTGTGGGGTTCTGGAGAATGCACATCCCAAATTACAGACTGATTGTAAGCCCTCTGTCCTGGGTTCATCAGTAGCAGAAATTTTTGTCCTTCATTTTTCCCGGGGGCAAGGGGGATCGCTCCTCTTAACTTGAACACCAAGGGGTTAAGCAAGCAGATATTTATTGCACACAAACATGCATATTCATTAGATTCCCGAGAGAGTGGTGGGGTTATTACAGTTAGTTCCAGGAACTCATTATCATAAATTTCCTTCTCTTGGAGCTTGCAGACTGCCCTCTGGTGGTTGTGAGCAGGGATCTTCAAGATGAAGTAAGCAGTCTTTACCATGTACTTTTCATCTTTGGGTCCTGGGTTCAGCAGTAGCAGTCATTTTTCTCCTTCTTAGCAGATGGTGCAGTGCTGTGGTTTTGACTTTAAGCCTGGGAAAAACACTGATAACACTGAAGTTTTTAGTTGCTGCTCAGTTATGTTTACTCTGACCAAGGACGTTTTCAGTCTCATGCTCTGCCAGGAAGGAGGGGAAGCCAGGAGGAAGCAGAGACAGGACACCTGACCCAAACTAGCCAAAGGGGTATTCCATACCACAGCACGTCATGCCCAGTATAGAAATTCTTCACTTATCTCTTCCCCCAAGCAGTTCTTGTGCTGCCTTTTGGCCCCAACTGTGCCGCAGTGGTTGGCATAGCTCTTGGGAGGTGGCACATAAGTGCTTGTTAATTTATTCTTTCAGAACTCTGGAAATATGAGGGTGTGGATGCTTCTGGTATCTCTGCTACATGGCGAAATGTCAGCATCATTCCACTTCGCGCTAACTTAATTGGATCTCAGCTCTGAACCTGTTTAAGCATGAGGGGGTTCCTGGAATTGCAAGTCAGTAGAGAGCTGGAACTGTGACCTGCTCAGGGTGTCTACAGCCAATCTAAACTTCCCCTGTTTAAGTTTTAACCTGTTACCCCTTGACCTGTCACTACAGTCCCTAATGAAGAGTCCCACCACAGCATCCCTATAGACCCCCTTCAGATACTGGAAGGCTGCTATGAGGTCTCCACGCAGCCTTCTCTTCTCCAGGCTCAACAGCCCCAACTTTCTCAGCCTGTCTTTAAATGGGAGGTGCTCCAGTCCCCTGATCACCCTCATGGCCCTCCTCTGGACTTGTTCCAACTGTTCCATGTCCTTTTTATGTTGAGGACACCAGAACTCCACACAATACTCCAGGTGAGGTGACACAACAGCAGAGTAGAAGGGCAGGATCACCTCCTTCGAACTGCTGGTCACGCTCCTTTTGATGCAGCCCAGGATACGGTTGGCTTTCTGGGCTGCGAACGCACACTGAAGCCAGTTCATGTTCATTTTCCCATCGACCAGCACCCCCAAGTCCTTCTCCACAGGCCTGCTCTGAATCGCTTCTCTGCCTAACCTGTAGCTGTGCCTGGGATTGCTCCAACCCAGGTGTAGGACCTTGCACTTGGCATGGTTAAATTTCATGAGGTTGGCATCAGCACACCTCACAAGCATGTCAAGGTCCCTCTGGATGGCATTCCTTCCCTCCAGGGTATCAACCGAACCACACAGCTTAGTGTCATTGGCAAACTTGCTGATGACGCACTCAATCCCACTGTCCATGTCAGCGATGAAGATGTTAAACAAGACCGGTCCCAACCGATCCCTGAGGGACACCACTCGTTACTGGTCTCCAGCTGGACACTGAGCCATTGACCACAACTCTTTGCGTGTGGCCATCCAGCCAGTTCTTTATCCACCGAGTGGTCCATCCATCAAATTGATGTCTCTCCAATTTCGAGACAAGGATGGCGTGTGGGACAGTGTTGAACGCTTTGCACAAGTCCAGGCAGATGACATCAACTGCTCTACCCCTGTCCATCAGTTCCATAGCCACATCATAGAAGGTCACCAAATTGGTCAGGCAGGATTTCCCCTTAGTGAAGCCATGCTGGCTGTCACCCAGCACCTTGTTGTTTTTCATGTGCCTTAGCATGCCTTCAAAGAGAATCTGCTCCAAGATTTTGCCAGGCACAGAGGTTAGACTGACTGGTCTGCAATTCCCCAGGTCATTCATTTTCCCCTTCTTGAAAATGGGGGTTATATTTCCCTTTTTCCAGTCATCGGGAACTTCACCTGACTGCCATGATTTTTCAAATATGATGGTGTCATGCTTTAAACCCATCCAGACAGGTCGTTCACTCACTCCCCCCTTTTTCCTTCCCCTTTCTTTCCTCCCCCCCTCCCCCCCAGGATGGGGAGGAGAACCAAAAGAATGCAACTCCCACGGGTTGAGACAAGAACAGTCCATCACCAACAATGATAAGAGAAAATAACAAGGGAAGAGAATACGATACCACCCGCCAAAAAATGAGTCTGACCCAGAAGACCCCGTGTCCTTCCGGGTAACTCCCAGTTACATCCTGGGTATGACTGTGGTATGGAATACCTCTTTGGTCAGTTTGGGTCAGGTGTCCCGTCTCTGCTTCCTCCTGGCTTCCCCTCCTCCCTGGCAGAGCATGAGGCTCACAAAGTCCTTGGCCAGACTAAAACATCAGTGTTATCAGCTCTGTTCCCAGGCCGAAAGTCAAAACACAGCCTGCACCAGCTACCAAGAAGGAGAAAAATGACTGCTACGGCTGAACCAAGGACAGATAGTCAGTGGCTCAGCAACTTCAGTCGACAGCTCCTTCAAGACCCATGGATGGATTTCATCGGGTCCCATGGACTCGTATATGTTCAGGTTTTTATGATGGTCTCAAACCAGATCCTCTTCTACAGTGGGCCCAAGGTCTTCATTCTAACAGTCCCTGTGTCTACCTTCCAAGACTTGGGTGGTGCGGTCAGAGCCTTTGTCAGTGAAGACCGAGGCAAAGAAGTCACTCAGAACCTAGCCTTCTCCAAATCCTGCGTAGCTAGATCTCCCGATAGCTTCCAGAGGGGGCCTACATTGTCCCTAATCTGTTTTTTATTCACTACGTACCTATAGAATCCCTTCCTGTTATCCTTAACATCCCTAGCCAAGTTTAATTCTAACTGGGCCTTAGCTTTCCTAACCTGGTCCCTAGCTTCCTGAACAACATCCCTGTATTATTCGCAGGCCCCCTGTCCTTGCTTCCACCTTTTATAAGCCTCTTTTTTCATTTGAATTGTCCTCAGCAGCTCCTTATCAATCCAAGGAGGTCTCCTGGCCCTCCTGCTGCACTTCCTTCTAGTTGGGATGCAACACTCCTGAGCTTGCAGTAGGTGATCCTTGAATATCAACCAACAGCCTTGCCCCCCCACCGTCTACAGCTATATCCCATGAAACCTTCCTAAGCAGTTTCCTGAAGAGGCCAAAATCTTCTCTCTTGAAGTCCAGGGCAGTGAGCTTGCTACATGCTCTTCTAATTGTCCTGAGGATCTCGAATTCGACTATCTCCTGATAGCTGCATCCAAGGCTGCCCTGGAGTGTCACATTTCTAACCAGCCCTTCTGTTGCAGAATGACTCTGAGAGCAGGACCATAGAGCTCTGGAGGACTGTGCGAGCATGGCAGGGGGTGGCCCCCACAGGTAACCGGAAACCGGACATGGGAGGAGAATGTGGAGGGAGCTGTGTGGGGCTAACCAATACTGTTGTGCCAAGGAGGAGTGGCTGAATACCACTCCTATATATATGTGAACTGCGTCACAAATAAAGTAGAAGTTTGCTTATCACCCATATTGGGTTGGCCTGTCTGCTTCTCCTCGCTGCTTACAAATGGCGCCTGAACAGGGACACGGACTACAGGGCCCTGGTCACTGGGGACCCGGATACAGGGCCCCGACTAGCGGGGACCCGGAATGCAGGGCCCCTGTTAACGGGGACCCGGATACAGGGCCCCAGTTTAACGGGGACCTGGATACAGGGCCCCGGTTAACGGGGACCCGGATACAGGGCCCCGGTTTAACGGGGACCCGGATACAGGGCCCTGACAAACGGGGACCCAGAACGGCAAGTGAGGGGCGCCAGCGGCAGCGGCTGGGGAGCGCGGGCAATGCTGCTGCTGTGGCGTGATGGACCCGGATGCTTGGACTAACCGAAAGGAGTCCGCCGCTGGGGCGAACCAGACACTGCTGCGTCGGGAGGCCGATCCGGAGACCGAGGTTACAGGACGACCCAGAAGAAGACGATCCAGAAAAGGCTGGCCATGAAAATGGACCGAGAGGTAGCCCTGGACTTATTACAGTGCTTTTTATAAAAGCAGGGAATTGAGCCTGAGACTCTAAAGCAGCTAGCAGGTCTAGTGGCTGTAGGGAAGGCTAAGGGATTTTTTGTAGATCCTAATACAGTTTTTGAGGAGAGTGAGTGGCGAAAGTTTGGTGAAGAACTATTTGACTCAATGCTTAATGATGATAAAACGGCAAAGAAACTCGGTAAACCACGGAGAGAAGTAATAAACTGTATAAAAAGATACAAGGTGGAAAAGAAAACTGCCGCAGTAGCAACGGAGAAACTAGGAGCAGATGTCCCCGGTCGGTTGAAACCGGGGGAAGATTACAACTCGTTCCCCCCAGCTCGCAGGAGCACAGGGTTTCCCACCCCCACCCCCCCTTCCTTTTCTCCCCCTCCTTCAGAAGGTGCCGCGGAGGAGGTGTAACCCCCTGCTCCCCCACCACCCCAGTTCCGAAAGTAGGGACTTTGAAAAGGACAGAGAAAGTATATTAGAAGGTATACGCATGATAAATGTCGAGGAATCCGAAAGAAAGAGGGCAGTGCCTTGGCGCCGAATCGATGGCGGCGCCATTTTGAAGCACGCAGTAGAAAATAGAGATCATGCGCTAGCGGGAGATTTAAAGGAACCGCGAGCCTCTCCAACCCACTATGCCCTAGAGTGAAAAAAATTTTAACTCAGTCACGGAGGAGCGAGGTCTGCAGATGGCCACATACCGAACGAGAGACATCTGATAAGAAAGACACAGCTGCGAGCAACGGAGACCCCGAGTTCGGCGCAGGAACAGCCCCCGAATCCCCTGAATCTGAGCCAGATTTATATCCTCTGCTTCCAGACTCTGATTCTTCCTCTCCCGGGTCCATCTGCTCAGACTCACTGGCCCTGGAGACGCTCAGTTGTAACAATGGGTAACCAAGGATGTGATCATTACTGGGGAATTTTCTGCAATGGGGATCTTTGCATATCCTGTGTTTACTACACAGCAGGGGGCTAAAGAGTGGGAAGCTCTTGATCTCAAAATAGTTAAGGAGGCCTGACAAACAGTGACCACGTATGTGTTAAAATCCTCTTATACTCAAGCTGTATATGTTATGATTTTTTCTTGCAATTGACAGGGGGAGCCCATACAGTTTCTCTGTGATACTCATGTACTAGAAGTTGGTAAATATAAGTATGTCCAGGTACTGGACATACTGACCAGATACTGCTGGCCACTTCTTCCAGCACAGGCTGGCCACCTGTGTTGGAATGAATGTGCATTTTGGTCAGTATAAAAGCCCAAGCCTCATACGATGTGGGGAGGCAGAGCCTCTGCGGGGGCGCCCCCTAAGGTTGAGCCTGCCACCTCGCACTGCAATGATGCTTCTCGGAGCTGTTTTTCTGTTAGTCTCCACAGGGTCCTTGTGCCACGTTCTGTACGTGGGACTGTAGTGGGAGTAATGATTGTCTGGATTTTGTGCTTCAAATATTGTAGTTGTGTGGTGTGTGATAACCTGGGGGAGGGGGTATATTTGTGCCCTCCTGCCTACAGGTCCATGGTGACTGCCTGCAAAGTTTGTGAAGCCTTGCCATGAGCTGGACAGACGAATGGAAAAACCTGATGCCTCAGCTACAGGAGCTGACCATGAATACCCCAAGCAGAATGAGATAGAGAAAGAGAAAGAACGATTAACTGCAAAACATCACTTGGGGACACCTGAAAAGTAACATCCTGAATATGTGTGCTTGTAAAGTAGCTATTATTAGAGGTTGTGATTTTGTGTATAAAACCACCTGTATTTACTAGCTAGTTGCTAATAAGAAATTGCACCTTGTATTGTATAGATTTGTCACTTGTAAAAGAGATGTTAGAGTATGGAAATTTGCAGTAGCTGCTAGAAAATGCTAAGGCAAAAGCTAGAAAGATTTTAATACAATGGTAGTGTTATAAAGCAGGTGATGGAACAAATTAAGAGGGTGGGAGAATTCCACTGGTAAGAAATTTCTTTGGCTAGCCCCTCACTGCCATCAGCATCTTCAACATGCTGCTGCACCCTGTAATAGTTACTCTGCTAATGTAAATTTGTGTGTGCCTTGCTGCAGTAGCGACTTGTTACTGGATAAAGCAGGTGAAACTGTGCATTGACAACAAGGTGCAAGGACTGAGGCTGACCAAATGCCTGCTACCACAATCAAGGGCAAGACTGGGTTGGCCTCTGTGTTTGCCACTAAGAAGAACCTTTAGCTCTGCTGTTGGCTGCAACCCAGCAGGCGTGGAGCGGTGGGGACACATGCCATACCAGACCTTGATGTGAAGGATCAGAGAGCTATACAGCCTGTTGTCAGAGAACCATACAGGAGAAAAAAAGGGGCAGGCCCAGCAGCCTCTAGTTGGCATATGTTGGAGATATAATCTAACCTAGATCCCCTGCTCAAGTAGGGTCACCCAAACCATATATAAAACATAAAGGGGGAAGATGTGGAGACAGTGTTCTCACAGGAGAATGCATAATTTGTACATAAACTTTGAATAGTCCTGAAAGATACATCAAGGCCATGAGAGACCGGAAGAAGCTTAAGCAAGCAAGATAAGAGGCTGGAATTCACCAAGTTAATGAGAACTGTGGACTGTTGGCAAGCTTTCAAGGTTGAGTTCTCACACCTGTGTTTAACCAATTATATGTTAGTCACTAAGGGTCTTCAAAACATGTATCCAATCATAATATGCCAAATCACTGTAAGTGCTTCAGCCGGGGCCTTGGCTCAACTAAGCAGACTGGGTTGCTGAGTTGCTAAGCAGACAATTCTACATCGAAGGCAATTTCTGATTTGTTTTAATGTTGACTCTGTAAGACATGCAACACTGCAGAACCTTTTGTTGTTGGAACAGGGACATGGATGTGAAGAGTTTGATGGAATGTGTTGTATGAGTCTCTCTGATTATGCTAATTTGATGCACGCACAGCTGAGAACCCTGGCTCAGCTTACCCAGCAATAGTAAATGAGCAATATCCTAAGAATAACTAGATGGTTGTCTTCACGGGGCATTACAGGTTGAGTCAAACACTGCTGTTTAAAGTATTGCACTTATGTATCATTGTTAGGTTAATCATCGTAGCTATTAGACTTGTTTATAGTTGTGTGATAAAACAGGTGAACAGAATAACCCATAATGCTTTGCTCGCACAAAGAAAAAGGGGGGAATTGTTTCAGAATGACTCTGAGAGCAGGACCATAGAGCTCTGGAGGACTGTGCGAGCAAGGCAGGGGGTGGCCCCCACACGTAACCGGAGACCGGACCTGGGAGGAGAATGTGGAGGAAGCTGTGTGGGGCTAACCAATACTTTTGTGCCAAGGAGGAGTGGCTGAATACCACTCCTATATATATGTGAACTGCGTCACAAATAAAGTAGAAGTTTGCTTATCACCCATATTGGGTTGGCCTGTCTGCTTCTCTTCGCCGCTTACACCCTTCCCTGTTGGTGAGCACAAGGTCAAGCATGGCACCTCTCCTTGTTGTCTCCTTTATTACTTGCAGAAGGAAGTTGTCATCCACACAATCGAGGAACCTCCTGGATTGCTTGTGCCAGGCCGTACCATCGCTCCAACAGATGTCAGGGTTGTTCAAGTCCCCCATGAGAACAAGGGCCTGTGAGCGTGAGGCTTTTCCTATCTGTCTACGGAGTGCTTCATCCACAGATTCCTCTTGGTCAGGCTGTCTGTAACAGATCCTTACAGTAATGTCTCCCATAGCTGGTTTCCCTTTAACCCTGCGCCACAAACTCTCTGTGGACTGCTCACTTGTCCCCAGACAGAGTTCCATACTCTCCAGCCTATCCCTAACATAAAGGGCAACTCCCCCTCCCTGCCTGCCAGGCCTGTCTTTTCTAAAGAGCCTGTAACCTTCTATTCCAACACTCCAGTCATCAGAGCCATCCCACCATGTTTCTGTGATGCCTCTTATATCATATCCCTGAAGACATGCCCACATCTCTAATTCCTCTTGTATGTTCCCCGTGCTATAAGCATTTGTATAGAGGCATTTGAGCAGAGCTCCAAGTGAAGCCAGCTCAATGGCTGGAGTGGCTGGAATATCTCTACATTTCTCCGAGCATCTATTATAGGTGCTGGCAACCGACTGGGTGTGTTGGGATGGAATGATGCCCCCCTCCCCCAGTGCATCTAGTGAAAAGCCTCCTTGACCAGTGTGGCAAGCCTCCTACCAAAACAGCTCTTCCCCCTTCTTTATCAGAGCAGCTCCACCAGCCCCCACTAGACCTGGCCTACAAACTTGGGTCCCGTGTTCAAGACACTCAAACCCCTGATTATGACACCACCCTCTTAACCATTTATTAACCTGGCCAATCCTCCTAGCTTTTTTTAGGTTCTCCTCTGTATCCTGCAGAATTGACGAAAAGACTCTCTGAGCTCCAGAGCCCCTAACCACCTCTCCCAGGTCTCTGTAATCTTTCTTTATGTTCCCCAGGCTACTACTATCTATATCCCTATCACCCACATGTATAACCAGAAGTGGGTAATAGTCCATGAGACTTACTAGAGCAGGCAGCCTCTCTGCAACATCCCTGATCCATGCCCCTGGTAGGCAACACACCTCCCTTGAGATGGGGTCAGGCTGACAGACGAGTGCTTCTGTCCCTTTCAAAGTAGAATCCCCTACTACTATGACCCACTGCTTTTTCAGGTCAGCACCAGTAGAGATCTTTACCAGTGCATCAGTTGGCTGTTTCAGGCTAGAGTGCTTTTTCTCATTAGCCCCCTGCAGAACAGCAAAGCAGTTCTGGGTGGGGAAAACAGATTTAGGAAGAAGCCCCTTGCTTTTAATTGCCCTCTTCCTCCTTTTATTTGTTTTTATTTGTTTTTTGTTGTTTTTTTTTGTTACTAATGTAATGAGTAAATTCCTGTTTGTTAATCAAATCTTGCTTGCTTAAGAGTTACTGGAAAATTACGACACTTCGACATTTTGCTTATAGACCGCAGGCGTCCAGAAAAATAAACGATGTATGGGGGAAGGAGACAAGGAGCCTTTCGCCCCACACCCACCGGGAGGCAGAATGAGACTCCTTATCAACAGGCCGGAGCCATCCTCCCCACACCCACCAGGAGGCAGCATGAGACCCCTTAGCAACAGGTCACACAGACGCAGAGTACGCCAGGAAGTGACACGTATATCGGATGAAGAAGAGTATAAAACCAGTGACTTTGGGGAAGTGGGTTGTGTGCCGTTGGCGGAGCAGAGACTCCCCGGCCACCCAGCGCTGTTTTGCTTGCTGTTGTTTGCTCAATAAACTGATTTGATTCATTAGTCTGGCTCTCGTCAATTTATTTGAGCCACATTTATAACAATTTTGGTGCCGTGACTCGGATAGAGGCAATCTGGTGCTAAGCCCCACACAGGGGAGGCACCCCTCTGTATAGTGGCCCTTGCTTGGGTGCTATCTCACCATACCCTCAACCGACAAATCCTAAATTCAACAGGAAGCAAAAGAAAGCCGGCAACCCCGTAATCTTTGTGCACGAAGCTCTGAACGAAGACGCAGGAGTGTGCAAGTATAGGCCAGTTAACCGTTCGGTTGGGGTTGGATATCCCGGAGTGTGCCTGTGTGAGATGTCCAATTAAGGACGAAGAGAGTGCGGACCCCTTAGTAGTGCGGTTCCCATCTCCCGCGAGGGACTGAGCCACGAACAGGGGGCAAAAAGACTGTGTGTGTGTGAGAAGGCACTCCGGAAGATGGGACAGAAGAAAAGCAAGCCTTCTGATTCCATGGGGGGTCGGAGCTTAAGGCTAAGCTTCCCCAGATACCACCAGATAGTCCGTTGGGATTGATGATTAAATATTGGGATGACTACCCTTCTAGGCAGGGTAAGGACAAAGTAAAAATGGTACATTACTGTATGGAGGTTTGGGGAGGTAAGCAAATTAGAGGTGATCATTTGTATTGGCCCGTATTTGGGTCCTTTGAGGACTGGATCTGCCAGGCTTTAAATATTTACATTAATTCAAAGGAACCATTTAGTTTGGAGGAAAGTGAGTATGCACATTTATGGATAGGGTCCGAGACTAGGACAAATTTGTATCCTTTAAAAGAAAGAAAAGGGGGAGCAAAGAAGAAGACACGGAGTGAGGACGAAATCCCCATTTCACCTCCCCCTTATATACCACCACCACCACCACTGCAGCCCTCTCCTCCACCAACAGCTCCAAACTACCCCAGTGATTCATATTCTACCCCTAGTTCCCCCGAGGAGAACAGGCAGGTGAGCCGGAGCCAAAGTAGGGCAAGGGAAAGCAGGGGTAATCTATATCCCCTCCGGGAGGTTGCAATGGGAGGAGCGCAACCTCGTATGGGATATGTCTCTGTCCCTTTGAACTCAGGAGACGTTAGAGACTTTAAGAAGGAAATGGGTAACTTATTAGAGGATCCCCTGGGAGTTGCAGAACTAGTAGATCAGTTTTTGGGGCCCAACATTTACACCTGGGATGAACTGCAGGCCATATTGGGTATTTTGTTCACAGCAGAAGAAAGGGATATGATCCGGAGGGCCGGAATGAGGATTTGGGACCAGCAACATCAGCAAGGTCCCACGACAGATGTTAAGTGGCCCCTCCAGAGGCCTAATTGGAATAATCAAAATGAAATGGATAGAGGCCATATGCAGGACTTAAGGACTATCATAGTTCAGGGGATAAGGGAATCGGTCCCTAGGGGACAAAATGTTAATAAAGCCTTCAGTGAACACCAGAAGAAGGATGAAACCCCTACAGAATGGTTCGAGAGACTTAGAAAAAAATCTCCAACTTTATTCAGGGCTAGATCCTAGCACTCCGGTAGGGCAAGCCTTGCTGAAAACACAATTTGTACCTAAATCATGGATGGATATTAGGAAGAAGCTGGAAAAAATAGAAGATGGCAGGACAGCAGTTTAGATGAACTGAGAGAAGCTCAGAAGGTATATGTTCGTAGGGAAGAGGAGATGCACAAGAAGCAGGTTAGAAACCTGGTAGCGGCGGTCAGAGATGGACAGAGGGTACCCACTCCTAGGAAGGGGCCTGAATCCCGACAATCGGGATCGGGACCCCGGAGGCCTCCAAGGGAAAAAGAACGAGGAACGGTGGTTTGTTTCTATTGTGGAGGAAAAGGACATGTTAAGAAAGACTGTAGAAAGGATGATGGATGAGAAGATGTTCAAGGAAGATTAGGGGTGTCAGGGGCTCTATCTGCTGGGGACTCGAGAAAGAACAGAGCCCTTGATAAAATTAAAAGTGGGTCCCTGGCAACAAGAAGTTGAGTTCCTAGTGGACTCAGGAGCGGAAAGATCAACTGTTCAAAAATTGCCCCAAGGATGTAAGATATCCCCAGAGACGGTACAGGCTATTGGAAACAAAGGAAAACCAGGAATAAAAATTGATTATTGAGAATCAGAAAACTGATGGGCTCATAAGTGCCTTTAAGGGCGGCTACCTATATCCAAAAGGGGAGACAATTGGATCAAGGGGAACATATACCCGAGAGCCCTAAACTCTGCCCTCAAGGATATTAGGATTCAACTATGGACGAGCCCCTGAAGACTGCAACTGCTGCCGAGAAGAAAAATGACCTCGCTGCTCCAGGCAATGGAGTAGGCGATGGAGGCAGAGGCGTACTAAGGTGCGGATATAGAGGGACCATAGCCACAAAAAGTTTAGGGTGGAAAGAGATGCAAATTAAGTGGATGGGCCAGGTGGTTAGTAAGACCCCTACCAAATCTCGAGGGAAGGATTGGAAATCTGGATTTATGAGAGGAGGTAACCCACCAATTTTCTGGATCATTTATTGGATATGGGAATGGACATTAATCCCGGTAAAAGGATATGTCCATCAACCTTTCAAGTGGACCCTGTACAGATGGGAAGATCAACAAGTAGTCCAAAGTATAACCACATCAGGAGAGCCCACTTTTACTGCTAGCCTCTGTCAACTAGTGCCTAGAAGCCCGTGTTTAGATCGTGTGGGGTTTTACTTTTGCCCAAGCTCGAATCCAGGAAAAGGATATTGCAATAACCCCCGGGAATTTTAGTGTGCCTACTGGGGATGCGAAACAATAGCCTCAGATTGGGTCCCTGGAAATCCAGACAGGTTTTTTAAGGGTACAATGGGGGCCTTATGGATGTACCCCTCCGGAACGAAATTGGAATGGAGGAATAGTATTGGCTCCCTGTGGGAGAATCAAACTGGGAAACTGTCAGCATCTTATGATTAATGTAACGAACCCTTTCGACCAAGGGTGGGTAACGGGGAAAACTTGGGGGGTACAATCTAAGGAACCAGGAGCCAATAGCGGGGGCTTCATTTTAATAAAGAAGGAACCAATCCCACAAGATGCTAAGCACAATAATTTCCAACAACTCAATGAATCTTGTATTAAACGACACTCAAAATCCTAAGGACATTAATGGAGACAACTTTCTTTGGAAATTATTGGAAGCTAGTTTCCAGTTTTTAAATGCCACCAATCCCAACCTAACCAAACGTTGCTGGCTGTGTTATGGGATAAAGCCTCCTTTTTATGAAGCAGTGGGAGTTTCTACAAAGTCTAGGCGTGTTCTAACCCAGCAGAATGTACAGGGGGAAAAGAAAATCAAGGGATAGCATTGACTCAGGTCACTGGGAAGGGCAGATGCATAGGAAAAATTCCAAAACGTCAAAAACATCTATGTGACGTTAATACAACTGCTACTAAACGGAAAAAAACAGCTAAGTGGTTATTAGCAGCCAAAAATGCCAAGTGGGTTTGCTCAAACATAGGTGTAACACCTTGCCTGTCGCTAGAATTGTTTAAGGATTCCTCAGATTTTTGTATCCAAGTAATGATAATACCAAGAATTCTTTACCATCCTGAAAATTTTATGTATGACCACCAGACTGCCCAAGACCATCACCTGTTTAAACGAGAACCTTTCACTGTATTAAGGATAGACACTTTGATGATCTTGAGAAGTACAGGAGTAGCCTCATTAGTAAAAGAAAGTAAAGAATTTCACACCTTAAGAATGGCTGTAGATGAGGACTTAGTCAGAATTGAACAATCCATAAGTGCCCTAGAAAAATCTGTAGGGTCGTTATCTAAAGTAGTGTTACAAAATCAAAGAGGATTAGACCTAATGTTCCTACAACAAGGAGGGCTTTGCGCCGCACTTAAGAAAGAATGTTGTGTGTATGATGATCATACTGGAATTGTAAGGGATACCATGACCAAGTTACGAGGACTAGAAAAAAAGGAAAGGGAGCGAGAAGCCTAACAAAGTTGGTATGAGTCATGGTTTAATTACTCTCCATGGTTGACTACATTACTGTCTACAATTGCAGGCCAGTCTGGGCAGTTGGAAATTATTGTGCCATTTTTAACCCCCACTTCATCTATTTTAGGAATTTCCTCTGGTGGTTTTTCTGCTAGTACGTTGTTAGGTCCTACAGGTTTAGGATCTTGTGGGATTGGTTCCTTCTTTATTAAAATGAGGCCCCCGCTATCAGCTCCTGGTTCCTTATATCGTACCCCCCAAGTTTTCCCCGTTATCCACCCTTGGTCGAAAGGGTTCGTTACATTAATCATAAGATGCTGACAGTTTCCCAGTTTGATTCTCCCATAGGGAGCCAATACTATTCCTCCATTCCAATTTCGTTCCGGAGGGGTACATCCATAAGGCCCCCCATGGAAAGGGAGCAAGAAGCCCAACAAAGTTGGTATGAGTCATGGTTTAATTACTCTCCATGGCTGACTACATTACTGTCTACCATTGCAGGGCCCTTAATATTGGTAATTCTGGGACTAACTTTTGGCCCCTGTGTGTTTAACAAAGTGACTGCAATTGTAAAAAGCAGGCTAGAGGCCGCCCACTTGATGCTCATTAGGGCTCAATACCAGCCACTAGATAAGGAATCTGCAGTAGAAGACGCCTTAATTTTAAGCCACGCGGCACTCCAAAGATTTGATGAACAAAATGGTAAACAGAAAAAGGGGGGAATGTAAGGAGTAAATTCCTGTTTGTTAATCAAATCTTGCTTGCTTAGGAGTTACTTGCTTAGTTACTTGCTTGCTTAATAGCTACTGGAAAATTACGGTGCTTTGACATGTTGCTTATAGACAGGGGGTATCCGTTAAAATAAACGATGTATGGGGAAGGCGATAAGGAGCTTTCCTCCCCACACACACCAGGAGACAGAATGAGACCCCTTATCTAACACCCACCAGGAGACAGAATGAGACCCCGTATCTACAGGTCACACAGACACAGAGGACGCCAGGAGGTGACACGTATATCGGATGAAGAAGAGTGACTCTGGGGAAGTGGGGTGCGTGCCGTTGGTGGAGCGGAGACTCCCCAGCCGCCCAGCGCTGTTTTGCTTGCTGTCGCTCGCTCCATAAACCGATTTGATTCATTGGTCTCGCTCTCGTCAATTTATTTGAGCCACATTCTATAACAGCTGATGGCTTTTTTTTTTTTTTCTTGGATGCAGTGCATCATGACCCTGCTCTATGCCTTTTCCAACAACATTTTCTCTCATCAACTTTTTCAACTTCTTCAACTGGCTGTGTGGGGCTCTGGCCATCATCGGTATGATGTGGCTGTGTTTCAGGAAACCAGAGCTGGAAAGACCCATCAAGGTGTGATAGTTCCATGGTGGGTCCTCCCTGAGTCCCTTCTCAGCACTAGGGAAGTTTCAGCAAGTACAAGCTGCTTGTCCTGTATAGAAGAAGGACTGGGATTGCAAGCCTGTGGGGGAAATGTTGTGTTGTAGGCACAAAAGTACAAAATGTAATCAGTTCTAAGTAATGTTAAGTTTGATGGCTTTGTAATGGAAAATAACTGCGGTGCTTGGAGATAGTTGACATAGTTTCAGGCCCTCAGGGCCCCAGTACAAAAGGTGTGAGAAAAGCAGAATAGAAGGACAGGACCTGGGATGGGGAGTATCCCGGACTAGCAGATGTCCAGGATGAGAGCAGTTAAACTATCTGATAAGTAGAAGGCCAGGATGATTGCTATGTCTGTAATGTTAATTAAGCTTGTTGGGAAAAGTAAACGACCCTTAAAGACCACCACATTTTTGTATGCATGCCGGAAACCTTTTGGAAAATGATGTAATATGGTCAGTAACCATATAAGGATGACCTGTATAGCAATTCGGGGACACACGTTAGGAGGAGCTATCCCCTGTGTCTCCCGGCGCCGCAATAAAGAATACCTGCTTGTCAACTTGAAACTGTTGGCAAGTTTGTTTCTGGAGTTTTCTCCGAATCAATTTGGAACCCCAGATGGGACCCTCTCTGAGGACAGGGCCCCCTAGGGCCCGCGGGAGTTTTTCCCGGAGGGACCCCTCGACTCATTCGGATCACTGTGGGAGCAGACAAGGACCATCTCATAAAAGGTATTCTTTTCTTTTATATAGTCTTTAAGATGCAGGGGGCATCTCGGTTTGGTTAATTGGTTTGGTAAGCGTACACACAGTGAGGAAGCCTTCCGTAAATCGAGATAGGAAATCTCGTGGGTAAAGGCGTATACCCAGCTGCTAGCGTCCTTTTGGTATACACCCACAAGAATCAGTGGGCATCTTGTGGTTTGGGTCCTGCAAGACGCAGTGGGTTTCTTGTAGAAAAAGTTTTGGATTTTACTGGTATATGACTTGTGTTGTGACTTATTATACTTATAGTTTTGGTCTTGTGATTTTGGTATTGGTGACAGACTGTTATAAATGCATTATTAATTGTTGTCTTTGTTTCAAGTATGTTCTTGTGATTTTGGTGCTGGTGACAGAACTGTTAATTGTTAGTTTGATACAATGTTAGTATCTGTCTTGAGTGCTGTAACTGTGTGGAGTGTGTCTGTGGGATCCCGTGTGTGTGTGTGAATGTGAGACTGACACTAGGAAATCAGCAGAGTGGGGAGATCTTGAAAAAGAGTCCTTTAGAGTGCATTTTGGCACACAGGAAAAGAACTGGGTTTCCTGGGGGCTCGGTACATGAGAAAACGTTGATAAAATATTGTAACCAATGATGGCCTTTGTATACTTTGGAAGATCAGGAAAAAATAGCCTAAAAATGAGATTTTGAACTATGATACATTGTTACAATTAATGTTGTTTTTGAGGGGGCAAGGAAAATGGGATGAAGTAATGTATGTGATGCGCGGATTGACTCCACAACTCGTTAAAGTTGTAAAGTAGGTATGCTTTTTATTCAGCACTGAGATGCACGGGGATAATTCCACCAAGTCATTCCAAGTCATGCATGCCTCAGTGTTGTTTCCCTCTACATTTATAAGGTTGCACAACACGCCTATACATATTCATGTCCTATCCCCGCTTCGTATTATAATGAGCCAGAAGGTCCTCTGCACCTGCGCAGTGCCCCCTCTGGTCATGGGCAGGGGTCTCAAGATGAAGTAACTGAGTCTTCCTCCTGTGGGTAGGGGTCTTCAAGATGAAGTAAATGAGTCTTCCTCTTCTCGCACTTTTCACCTTTTAGTCTTCACGTATGGCCTTAGGGTTTGGGTAGTATCCCAGCCATAAACCATCTGCTTATCCCTCTTATCAGCAGATTCAGGAGTCTGCTTTTCCTTATCAATAGCTGCTTATCAATAGAACCAAGTGTCTGCTTTTCCTCATCAATAGGACCAAGTGTCTGCTTTTCCTTATCAATAGGACCAGGAGTCTTTGCTCTGCTTAGCAGGCATTTACAACAGACAATACTTTTGTTTAAGCAAGCAAATTCCTCTAACCCGCTTGTACAACCCCCCCGTACAACCCTGTCCTGGGTTCACCTGGTTACTCCGATGCTGGGACAATGGGGCCGATGGTCACGAACTAGAAGGTACAGAAGCCAAGCAGCTGGGATCACTTGCTAGAGAAGGGGGAATTGACAAAGCAATTGCAAGAGAGAAAAAGTCCCTCAGCCTTTGGAGGAGGCTCTCGGCAGCTGTGAAAGAAAGGTTTCTGTACAAGGACGATGTTAGGAGTCGTTCGGCCAAGTGGACTACTATCGACAAAGGCATCCAGTCTCTGAGGGAATCGGCAATCGTAGAAATGATCTATCACATCAAGCCGAATAAAGGGGAAACACCTATAGATCCAGAAGAAGTTGAATGTACACGACCCATGTGGCGAAAACTTACACGGAATGCACCGTCATCATATGCCCATTCATTGGCAACAGTGACCTGGAATGACATAGTACCACTAACAGTGGATGAAATGGTTCATAAACTCCGAGAGTTCGAAGACAATCTCACTCCTTCCATCATCTCAGCTGTGAAAAAACTGTCCCAGGACCTCGACAAATTGAGGGACGATGTATCTGATTTATCCAGCTCCTCACGTGTACCAACACACGTCTCAGCTATTAACAAAAGACGTCCTATTATTCAAGAGAGGAGATACAGAAGGTATACGCCACGGGGTACCCTATGGTTTTACCTGCTGGATCACGGAGAAGACATGACAAAGTGGGATGGAAAACCTACTTCAGCTTTGGAGGAACGGGTGAGTGAACTGAAGAGGGGAGCAAGGGCCAAGACTGATCGTCCCATGAGAGCTACGGCTTCAGTCTCTGGTGAGCAGTTTCCCAGATGGAGTGGAAGAGCTGATTTTACTCCAGCTCCTGTGATAACGAAGAATAATCCCTTTCAACACGACTCAAGTGTCCAATGCTGTGACGACCATTAGAGGGGCCCTTCCTCCAGCCGGGTGGAGGTAGGGGACAATCGGATTTACTGGACTGTGTGGATCAGATGGCCTGGCACATCAGTCCCACAGAAGTATAAGGCTCTAGTAGATACCAGTGCACAGTGTACCCTGATGCCATCAAGCTGTCAAGGGGTGGAACCCATCTATATTTCTGGAGTAACAGGAGGATCCCAAGAGTTGACTGTGCTGGAGGCTGAAATCAGCCTGACTGGGAGGGAGTGGCAAAAGCACCCTATTGTGACTGGTCCAGAGGCTAAATGCATCCTCGGCATAGACTACCTCAAGAGAGGGTACTTCAAAGACCCAAAAGGGTACCGGTGGGCTTTTGGTATTGCTGCTTTGGAGACTGAGGAAATTGAGCAGCTGTCCACCTTGCCTGGTCTCTCAGAGGATCCCTCTGCTGTGGGGTTGCTGAAAGTTGAAGAACAACAAGTGCCAATTGCGACCACAACAGTGCACCGGCAGCAATATCGCACCAACCGAGACTCCCTGATTCCCATCCATCAGCTGATCCGTAGACTGGAGAGTCAGGGGGTGATCAGCAGGACCCGCTCACCCTTCAATAGCCCCATATGGCCAGTGCGAAAGTCTAATGGAGAATGGAGACTAACAGTAGACTATCGTGGCCTGAATGAAGTCACACCACCATTGAGTGCTGCCGTACCGGACATGCTAGAACTTCAGTATGAACTAGAGTCAAAGGCAGCCAAGTGGTATGCCACGACTGATATTGCCAATGCATTTTTCTCCATTCCTTTGGCAGCAGAGTGCAGGCCACAGTTTGCTTTTACTTGGAGGGGTGTCCAGTTCACTTGGAACCGACTGCCCCAGGGGTGGAAAAACAGCCCTACCATTTGCCATGGACTGATCCAGACTGCACTGGAATAGGGGCAAGCTCCAGAACACCTGCAATACATTGATGACATTATTGTGTGGGGCGATACAGCGGAAGAAGTCTTTGAGAAAGGGAGGAAAATAATCCAAATCCTGCTGAAAGCCGGTTTTGCCATAAAACGGAGTAAGGTCAAGGGACCTGCACAGGAGATTCAATTTTTCAGAATAAAATGGCAAGATGGACGTAGACAGATCCCCACAGATGTGATCAACAAGATAACAGCAATGTCTCCACCAACTAATAAGAAAGAAACGCAAGCTTTCTTGGGTGCTTTGGGGTTCCGGTGAATGCACATCCCAAATTACAGTTCGATTGTAAGCCCTCTCTATCATGTGACCCGGAAGAAGAATGATTTTAAATGGGGCCCTGAGCAGCAACAAGCCTTTGAGCAAATTAAACGCGAGATAGTTCATGCAGTAGCCCTTGGACCAGTCCGGACCGGACCAGATGTAAAAAATGTACTGTACACTGCAGCTGGGGAGAACGGTCCTACCTGGAGCCTCTGGCAGAAAGCTCCAGGGGAGACTCGAGGTCGACCCCTCGGCTTTTGGAGTCGGGGATGCAAAGGATCTGAGGCCAGCTATACCCCAACTGAGAAAGAGATACTGGCAGCCTATGAAGGGGTTCGAGCTGCTTCGGAAGTGATTGGCACTGAAGCACAGCTCCTCCTGGCACCCCGGCTGCCCGTGCTGGGCTGGATGTTCAAAGGCAGGGTCTCCTCTACACATCATGCAACTGATGCTACATGGAGTAAATGGGCTGCACTAATTACACAACGAACTCGAATAGGAAATCCCAGTCGTCCAGGCATTCTAGAAGTCATCATGGACTGGCCAGAGGGCAAAGATTTCGGAATGTCACCAGAGGAGGAGGTGGTGCGCGCTGAAGAGGCCCCACCATATAAACTGTCAGAAAATGAAAAACCCTATATCTTGTTTACTGATGGCTCTTGCCGTATTGTGGGAAAGCATCGGAGATGGAAGGCAGCTGTATGGAGTCCTGGACGACAAGTTGCAGAAACTGCTGAAGGAGAGGGTGAATCGAGTCAGTTTGCCGAGGTGAAAGCCATCCAGCTGGCCCTGGACATTGCTGAACGAGAAAAGTGGCGAGTACTTTATCTCTATACTGACTCATGGATGGTGGCAAATGCCCTGTGGGGGTGGTTGAAGCAATGGAAGCAGAGCAACTGGCAATGCAGAGGTAAACCCATCTGGGCTGCTGCACTGTGGAAAGATATTGCTGCCAGGGTGCAGAACCTGGTGGTGAAGGTACGTCATGTAGATGCCCATGTACCCAAGAGTCGGGCCACTGAGGAACACCAGAACAGCCAACAAGTGGATAAAGCGGCTAAGATTGAAGTGGCCCAGATGGACTTAGATTGGCAACATAAAGGTGAATTATTTTTGGCCCGGTGGGCCCATGACACTTCAGGCCATCAGGGCAGAGATGCAACATATAGATGGGCCCATGACCGAGAGGTGGACTTAACAATGGACACCCTTGCCCAGGTTTTTCATGAGTGTGAAACATGTGCTGCAATTAAACAAGCCAAGCGGTTAAAGCCTCTTTGGTATGGAGGACGATGGTTGAAGTATAAATATGGGGAGGCCTGGCAGATTGACTATATCACACTGCCGACATCCCGCCAAGGCAAGCGCCATGTGCTTACCATGGTGGAAGCAACCACCGGGTGGCTGGAAACATACGCTGTGCCCCATGCCACTGCCCGGAACACTATCCTGGGCCTTGAAAAACAGATTTTGTGGAGACACGGCACCCCAGAGAGAATTGAGTCAGACAATGGGACTCATTTACGAAATAACCTTATCGATATTTGGGCCAAAGAGCATGGCATTGAGTGGGTATATCACATCCCCTACCATGCACCAGCCTCTGGGAAAATCGAACGGTACAATGGGCTGTTAAAAACTACACTGAGAGCGATGGGTGGGGGAACTTTCAAGCATTGGGATACACATTTACCAAAGGCCACCTGGTTGGTCAACACCAGAGGATCTGCCAACAGGGCCGGCCCAGCCCAGTCAGAACTTTTACATATTGTAGAGGGGGACAAAGTTCCCGTGGTGCATATGAAGAATTTGCTGTGGAAGACAGTCTGGGTTATTCCTGCTTCAGGTAAAGGCAAACCCACTCGTGGGATTGCTTTTGCTCAGGGACCTGGATATACTTGGTGGGTAATGCAGGAAGACAGGGAAGACCGATGTATACCTCAAGGGGATTTGATTTTAGGGGAAAACAGCCAGTGAACTCAATTGTATGCTGTTGCCTGCTGTGTAATACTTTTATAGCCCATCAACTAGATGTCTCCAGGTCACCAGCGACTGGCCCTGACTTCCCTCCAGCCATCATCCCAACAGAGAATGAACTTTGAATATCATGGGCCAAATGGACTCGGCAGCATTATAGGGATTGGTCCATGCACTAAGAAAATGATCTTTTCCTCTTGGTCTGTATGTATATGGATGTATATATGTGGGAGAGCGATGGTGTATTGAAAATGTGGGATCTGAGCTCGACGTGAATGGTATGGAATAAGGGGTGGATAATGTCCTGGGTTCATAGGTAGCAGTCATGTTTTTTTTCCTTTGTTTTAGCTGGTGCAGTGCTGTGTTTTGACTTCCAGCCTGAGAACAGTGTTGGTGAAGCCGATGTTTTCAGTTGTTGCTAAGTGATGTTTCCCCTGACCAAGGACTTTGTGAGGCTCATGCTCTGCCAGGGAGGAGGGGAAGCCGGGAGGAAGCAGAGATGGGGCGCCTGACCCGGGTTGGGGGGTAACTGGGAGTTACCCGGAAGGACACGGGTTTCCGGGTGGAACTCGTTTTCTTGGCCGGTGGTATCGTATTCTTTTCCCTTGTTATTTTCCCTTATCGTTGTTGTAGTTGATAGTAGCAGT
Organism: Pezoporus wallicus; assembly: GCF_028554395.1. Classification (NCBI taxonomy): domain Eukaryota; kingdom Metazoa; phylum Chordata; class Aves; order Psittaciformes; family Psittacidae; genus Pezoporus; species Pezoporus wallicus. Next base: position 95,589 of record NW_026635056.1, on the reverse strand, counting down.
GGTGATTTGTGTACATTGGTTGCTGGACTGTTCTTGTCTCAACCTGTAGGAGTTGCACTCTTTCGATCCTCCTCCCTGTTCCTCCGGGAGCGGGGAATGGGGGAATGGGAGAGTCCCAGTGGGGGGGTGACATGGACCTCGATTGTTGTCAGCTCGGCACCACTCACTGGGAGTGAGTGAACAAGTTACCTGACTGGGTTTAAACCATGACAAACCCCCTTGTACAACCCCCCTGTACAACCCCCCTGTACATTGGTCAACTCCCTGCGTCATATGCAGATATGCTTTTCTCTTTAAGAAACCGCCCCATGTGACAGACGGAATGCAAATTAATATAGGTCTGACAGATCCCTTAATTTTGGCTTTGGAAAAGGACAGGAAAGAAAAAAAAAAACCACAAAAAAAACGCTGAAACTAAGATGGAGAGATGTTCAGATTGTGGTACCGGGGAAAGATGCTTAAAGTTAAGGAAAATCAGGGGGGAAAGGAGGTGAGCTCGGGCAGCTCTTGTGTTTGAGCGAGGAACGAGTGCTGGGGAGGCAGAGGTGGAGGGATATCGGGCGGAGGGGGAGTGGGTTTTTCTCCTATCGGACCGAATCGGTGTGTGTGTGTGCTGTGGGGATTTTTGGACGTTGGAATTGAGACTGCCCTGGGGGGGAGAGTGCCATGGGGTGTCTCCAGTGGCTGAATTGGAACTAGACTGACAAGGGACCTGGGGAATCTACCCTAGCAGATCCACTGGTTAAATTAAAACTAGGGACTAGAGGGAATAAAGTGGAATTTTAGTGGGTACAGGAGCAACTTATTCGGCGTTAATTCAGAGGGAAAAGAATTTGTTACAGATGTGGGAGCTACTGGCCACCAAGGAAAAGGGAAAAAAAAAAAAGGAAGAAAAAAGAGGCATTCTTTCTGAAACTCTGAAAGTACAAATTGGGAAAACAAATAGGAATGCATAAAATTTTTACGCATGCTAAATTCTCCGAAATCTTTATTAGGGCAAGAAGCAACATTTAAAGAAGGCAAAATGGAGTTAAGAGTTAAAACAATTAATTGCAGTTTTGAGTTTATCTTTAATTCAACAGAAAAGTGAACAGGAGGACCTCCCTGAAATAGAAGAAATCCTTAATCCAGGTATATCTGGAAGTATGGGCATCTGAAGTTCCAGGTAAGGCAAAAAATACTTTGCCTGTTAAAGTAGAAAGAAAAAGGGGGGAGGGGCTGCCCAATTAGAATAAAACAGTATCCCCTAAAATTGAAGGAAAGGGAATTAAAAAATCATTGATAAATTTTAAAATATAAATTCTTAATTGAATGTGAATTGGAATGTAGTACTCCTATCGTGCCAGTAAAGAAAAGTTGCAGATTGGTTCAAGATCTCAGGAATGAACTAATTTGTAGAGGATATTCAGTAATAGCTACTCCATATACCTTATTGACTAAATTGAATCAGAAATGGTTTGCTGTCTTGGATTTAAAGGACTCTTTTGCTTACCATTGGCCAAAGAAAACCAGAATTTATTTGCTTCCGAATGAGAACATCCTGACACAGTAAAGAAAACCCAGTGAACTTGGACAGTATTACCTAAGGGGTTTAAAATAGTCCAATGATTTTTTGAAATCAGCTGGCACTGGAACTAGAATCATGGAAACCACCCACTCAGACAGGGACTCTGTTACAATATGTGGATGACCTATTAATTGCCACAGAAACAAAGGAAGAATGTGTCCAGTGAATGGTGGGATTATTGAATTTTCCTGGACTGAATGGTTATTGGGTAAGCAGACAAAAGGCCCAACTAATCCAAACCTGAGTTTCCTACCTAGGATATGAAATAACAGGAGGACAGAGAAAACTTGGAACTGCTAGAAAAGAAGCCATTTGTCAAACTCCACGACTGTCGACCACCAAGAAGGTCCAGATGTTCCTGGGAATGACTGGATGAGGCAAACTTTGGATGCATGATTATGGTGTTCTGGTAAGACCCCTATATGAACTGTTAAAAGAAACCCCTCTCTCTTTGGAATGGGCTGATTCAGCAGAGGAGGGCTTTAGAAATTTAAAAGCAGAGCTAATGTGAGCTGCAGCTCTGACTTCTGGATGTGACTAAATCCTTTTGGCTATATTCCTATGAAGAACAGGGAATAGCTTTGGTGGTCCTTACTCAGAAACTAGGACCCTGTAAGAGGGCAGTGGTGCATTTTTCAAAACAGCTGAATGAAGCGAGCAAAAAATGGCCCGGATGCCTAAGAGCTGTGGCAGCAGTTGTCATGAATATTGAAGAGGCCTCCATATTTACTTTTGGACCAAACTTACTGTACTAGTGTCCTGTGTTGTACCAGCATTCCTGGAACAGAAAGAAGCCCACTGGTTATCTCCTTCATGTTTTTAAAAATACCAGGCCACCCTTGTGCAACATGATGATATAGAAATTGTGGTCACTAATGTTGCCAATCCAGCATCCTTTTGCAGGAACAACCAACAGAACTATTAACACACGTCTGCTTGGCTACTATATGAAACTGTATATTCAAGTCAACCAGATTTGAAAGAAACCACTGGAATGTGCCCTGGAATTGGCTAAAGACAAAAGGATAAATATTTGGACTGATTCTAAATATGCATTTGGTGTGGTCCATGCACATGGTGCCATCTGGAAAGAACGAGGACCATTGAACACACAGGAGACTACTGAAAGCTGTTCAGCTACCTGAGGAAGTAGCTATTATGTATTGTTGAGGGCATCAACAAGGTGAAATTTGGCCGATTCTGAAGCCAAAGGAGAAACTGAACAATCTAAACTCATTCCCTTAATCCCTGATGGCAAACTAACAATTGAGAAATCTAAACCTAGATATTCAAAGGAGGATAGAAAATTGATTGGAGATCTCAAAGGAGAGGAAAACAAAGAAGACTGGGTTCAGATACCTGATGGGTGAATTGTAATCCCCTATAACCAACTCTGGAAGCTGGTTTAGGAGAAACATAACAAAACTCATTGAGGTAGCAATTCCTTGTATAAATACTTAGATGAACAAATTGAATGAAGGTACCTATATAACACAGTTTTATTAGTGACAATGTCAGCTCTGTCTCAAGAATAATCCAAAATTGAAAATAGAAATCAAATTGGTACAACTGGGGAAGAAGTTATCTGGGACAACACTGGCAAATAAATTTTTCTGAATTACCAAGACCAATATTTGTTGGTGTTAATGAATACTTTTTCAGGGTGGCCAGAAGCATTCCCTTGTAGAATAAATAATGCAAGACAAGTAATTGGAACATTGTTAAACAGTATAATACCTTGTTTTGGAGTACCAGAGGCAATTTCTTCCAACCGAGGCTCGCCCTTTAGTGCAAAATAGTTACAAGAAATTAACAAAAATTAGAAAATGATTGGCAACTACATGTTCTTTACAGGCCTCAGGCCAGTGGGCAAGTAGAAAAGATGATCAAACAACAGATTAGTAAAATATGTCAAGATATTGATATTAAGCTTTACCACTGGCTCTGTTGAGAATTTGAACTAAACCTCGGTCGGAAGAAGAGGGTATCCCATGTAAAATTTTATATGGGAGACCATATTAGTCCCAGTTTAAAGGAGAAAGTCTTCTGGAAGTGGGAGAAGGTTATCTCCTGAGTTTCTGATCAATTTGGGAAAGCAGTTAGAAGAAATAAGAGAATACTGGGGACAAGAGCGAGAGGCATGGATTATCCGACTCACTCTTTTAGATCCAGAGACTGGATTTATGTTAAGAATTTTTCAGGAGATCCTCAACAGGAGAAGTGGAGCGGACTGTACCAGATAATATCGACCACCTTTACAGCAATGAAGAAAGATAAAGGAACAACCTGCTTGGATACGTTATTCAAGAATAAAGAAAGCACCAGAACCTGAGAAGACATGGCGGATTGAACCTTCATGACCCTTATGTATGAAATTCTATTGGTCATAATTTGGACTTAGATGATAGCTGGCATACCAGCATGGGACCAAAACTTATACCTGAAATTAATGCAGAGTGTTACTAATGTTTTTAATCGTAGTGACTGCTGGGTGTGTGCGCAGTTGCCTAAATCAGGAGAAAATCTGGACCTATTTTTAATTAGCATTCCAATTCCCAATACTGTCTTATGGACTAATTTGTGGGTAAACACCAGCAACCTATATACAAGGGAAAGGTTAAAATTTAGGATAGCTAATCCTTGTCCAAGTAAAGAATATTATAGGAGACTATGTTTGTTTAAATGCCACAGGTGCAGGTCACTACTCCCATTGTAATCACACTATTAATATAGATGGTATCATAGTTCAGTGGTGGCCCGTTCCTGAAGGGAAAGGATGGTACTGATTATGTGGGAAAAATGCTTATCAGACCCTACCCCCCAGCTGGAAGGGGGCATGCACCTTAGGTGCAGTGATACCAAATCTTACTATTATTGACATGCATCCTCCTGGAACCTGGGTTAGATGTTTTGCTAAACGGATTAAGCGAGGGGTTAACCCTATTGCTGAACGAAACACTGCATTTCATAGTTTTGTGAGATGGCTAAGTCCATCTTTGGGAGTAAGTGAATTAGAGAAGGCAATCATAAATATCTCAGCAACCAAAGAGGAAATAGAAAAGCGAACCATTTATATAACCCAAGCTGAACAAGAAGAGATAACTAGCCTATCTGTTAGAGAGGGTGAAGTTTTTACAATAAAATAATCATATAAAATAGTAAAATGATTATATTTGAGAAATTTATAAATCAATAGTGAGGCTTTGTATATTAGAAGACGTTGTAACTTTGCCGTTTTGTATCATAGTTACTCTATAACTACATGTTACAATGGTAGTCTTGGTAGCAAGAGCTAACATAACTGCATATGGTGAGGGGAGTATGGGTGTATGTATTGTAAAACTCTACCCAAGCAGAACCTAAGTTTAAGATAGCCAAAAAGGGCATACCAGGAGCATCCTGGTGAAGATAAGAGAATGCTAACGTCCACAAGACGATTGGGACCTAGCCAAGTAGAGAAAAGGTGAAGAGGACAACCTGAGGAAGACTTCTTACTTCATCTGAGGAAGACTCCTTACTTCACCAGGGCGACCACCAGAGGGGGCTGCGCAAGCTCAAAAGAGGCTGATGTCGTAATAGACTGATGTAGCAATCCTTGATGCATATGTATTAGTCAATGATGTAATCTGTGTTGAATATGTATTAGTTACAAAATTTTTAGTGTATAAATTGCGAACGCGATGTGACGGGAGTCGGAAGCAGATTTGGGTGCGTACCCCTGGTTCCCGGCGCCTCAATAAAGCACCTCATATAACCATCCCGGTGGTTATGTGTTTGTCTCAACGCTAACATTTTGGCGACCCAGATGGGACCTCGCGGGCATTGCTGAGGCGGATCGCGTCTCGATCCTGCTCCAGCCGGCACCAAGAAATTCTCGGGGAGCCATCGACCGTGACCAACCTCTGCTGCTCACGACGGACCTCTGATACGGTAAGAAAGGTGCTTTTGATCTGGGTTACGGTACCGATTTCTAGTAAATGTATGGTATTGACCTTTGGTAGTAAATGTATGGTATTGACCTTTGGTAAAGGTCTGGTAAAAGCCTGCCTGTTATACGCAGTGAAAAAGCTGCGTTCGGCTGGTCTAGTAGTAAAGCCTGCCTGTTAGACGTGGCGAAAGCTTCGCTTGGTTGGGGCTAGAGAGCTCTCGGGGTAAAAGCCTAGGTGCCGTCTGTTAGACAGTAGCGAAAGCTCTGCAGGTTCAGCAAATGTGGCTTGGTATTCGTATTGGTATTTGTGCTGCAGGATCAGCATCTGTCTAGCTAGGCATTGTAACTCAGTGGTGAGTAAAAAAAAAAATAAAACCAAACAAAAAAAAACAAAGTTGTTTTAGAGATCTCTTTGTATTTGTAAAATGTCGTCGATCCCTAAGTCGTCCCCATTAGGCTGTCTTTTAAGCCACTGGAAGGAGGGTCGATTTGGGCAGAGTATGAAGAAAAGTAAACTAATTGATTACTGTAATGTATGGTGGACACAGTATGAACTAGAGGATCAGGAGAAATGGCTTGAAAATGGGACTTTACAGTACAATACTATATTGCAGTTGATGTTGTATTGTAAAAGGGAAGGAAAATGGGATGAGGTACCATATGTTTATTTATTCGTTGCTTTAAGAAATAATGATGAGTGGCAAAAAAAAAAAAAAAAAAATCCTGTGGAATAGTGGATGTGAAGGTAAATGCTAATCAACAGTATAAGGGATGTGTTACCAAAAAGGTATATGCAATGCCTTGCTGTAGACAATAGTTTACAACACCAGAGGGACATTGAAAGTCTGGATTTATTAGTGACCCCATCAGCCCCACTGGCTTCGAATGGAGGAAGGGGGGGTGAGAAGATGACAGTGAGGAAGAGAGTGATAGTGATCTTGAAAGCATGGGAAGTTGCCAGCATAGGGAAGATCAGAGGGCAACCCTCCCCGCTACTCTGGTTTCACACAGAACTCGCTGGAGGGGAAATCGGGAAGGAAAAATGTGAATCCAGGTACCTAAAGCAGTGCTGGCGCCTTTAAGACAGGGGGTGGGAGCTGAGGGCCCGGTGTATGTTAAGGTACCTTTCTCACCTGGAGATTTAATCATCTGGAAACAATCAGCAGGAACATGTAGAGAAAACCCTGATAAAGTAGCCCGTGTAATGAAAATGATTATGAAAACTCAAAATCCAATTGGGAGAAAAAGAAGTGAAGTTTTTAATAGACACAGGGGCTACCTATTCAGTTTTAAATGATTTACATGGGAGGTTAGGGGAAAGAACTACGACAACTGTGGGAGCCACAGGGAAGGAGGAAATACGGCCATTCTTGCAGCCCCTAGATCTGCGATTTAGAGAAAAGGAATTAACACATGAATTTCTATATGAAGCTGAATGCCCCATTCCCCTTTTAGGACAGGACTTATTGGCCAAATTGGATGCAATGATCATTTTTGAGAATGGTGAATTAATAATGCAAATCCCTGAATCAAAAGCAGGACAGATTTTGGTTCTTAAAGAAAAGCCTATTGCTCAAATCCCAAAGGAGGTAGAAGAGGCTGTAATACCGGTAGTTTGGGAAACAGAAATCCCAGGAAAATCAAAAGCAACTCAACCAGTAATAGTGGAGCTAAAGGATGGGGTTAGGCCAGTAAGAATTAAACAATACCCGCTGAAGCTAGAAGCAAGATATGGGATTTTAAAAACAATTGAGAAATTTTTAAAATATCCAGTTTTGGAAGAATGTGAATCAGAATATAACACTCCAATTTTTCCAGTAAGAAAACCAAATGGTGAATATAGGTTAGTACAGGATCTGAGGGCAATAAATGAAATAACAAAAGACATCCACCCGGTGGTGGCAAACCCTCATACATTGATAACATCTGTGAAGGAAAAGTATAAATGGTTTACAGTAATTGATTTAAAGGATGCCTTCTTCTGCATTCCCCTTGACAAAAGTAGCAGGAAACTGTTTGCATTTGAATGGGAAAACCCACAGAATGGACGAAAGACACAATTAACATGGACCAGACTCCTGCGGGGATTTAAGAACAGTCCAACTCTCTTCGGAAACCAGTTGGCCAAAGAACTGGAAACATGGACCACTCGAGGAAAAATACAGGTACCGAGATCACAATATCTCCTATTGCAATATGTTGATGACATCTTTATTGCAATAGGAATCATTGTGTATAAAGGTAACCATTGAAATCTTAAACCAACTAGGCCTGAACGGGCATAAGGTCTCAAAAGAAAAGGTGCAAATTGCATGCACGACTGTGTTGTACTTAGGACGTGAAATTTCGCAAGGACAGCGAAAACTGGGAATAAATCGCATAGAGGCAATTTGTGCCATTCCAGAACCACAAAATTTACATGAGTTAAGGACATTTTTGGGTATGGCAGGGTGGTGCAGATTATGGATAATGGACTATGGACTCATTGCTAAACCCCTGTATGAGGCCCAAAAATCACCTGTTCTTGTTTGGAATAAACCACAGAAAGAGGCCTTAAAGAAACTGAAAGAGGCGTTATTGAAACCTCCGGCTTTGGGACTCCCAGATCTGACAAAGGACTTTCAGTTATTCGTCCATGAGAGACAGAGATTAGCACTGGGAGTGTTAACTCAGAAACTTGGGAGCTGGAAGAGACCAGTAGTATATTTCTCAAAACAGCTGGACCCGGTAAGTGTGGGATGGCCTGCATGTTTGAGAGCAGTAGCAGCGACTATTGTTCTGATACAGGAGGCCAGAAAACTGACTTTGGGAAAACACATGGAAGTGTTTGTGCCACATATGGTGACAACCGTTTTGGAACAAAAAAGGGGGTACTGGTTATCCCCTAGCAGGATGATGAAATATCAAGCAATTTTAACAGAACAAGATGATATAAGCTTAAAGACTACTAACCTGTTAAATCCAGCAGCCTTTCTAGGAACGGACCTAGAAGAAGGGACGCTTGAACACAACTGTATAGAGGTCATCGAGCATACATATGCAACTAGAACAGATTTAAAGGATGAACCTCTCGAAGAACCTGACTGGGAACTTTTCACAGATGGTAGCAGCTTTGTGGAAAATGGAACACGATATGCAGGATATGCTGTAACAACACAGCAAAAGATAACTGAAGCAAAAGCGCTACCTCCTGGAACATCAGCACAATGGGCTGAACTCATAGCTCTTATGAGAGCACTGGAACTGAGTAATGACAAAAAGGTAAATATCTGGACAGATTCAAAGTACGCGTTCGGCGTAGTACATATACATGGAGCATTATGGAAAGAACGAGGGCTTCTATCTTCTTAAGGGACTAATATAAAATATCAAAAAGAAATTTTGGAATTAATAATTGCTGTGTAAAAGCCTAAACAGGTGGCCATCATGCATTGCAAAGCGCATCAAGGAGGAACTTCAAAGATATCTGAAGGAAATACATTTGCAGACCGGACAGCTCGACAGGTGGCCCGGAAGGTATGGAATATGATGGCACTGATACCTCTCAAGGTAAGCCCACTCCATACCTATCTCTCACAAGATCCAAACTATTCAAAGGAAGATGAGAAATTGGCAGGACTTTTAAAGACTCAAAAGAATTCTGAAGGATGGTATACGACAGTAACTGGACAAATAATAGTGCCACCAGCTATAATGCGAAAAATTCTACAGATCGAACATCAGAAATGTCATTGGGGTGCAGAAGCATTGGTGACTTATTTAAAGCGAGGAATAATTTCCACACAGATGTTAACCATGGCAAAATCAGTAGGGTCAAAATGTGAAATTTGTTTGAAAAATAACCCAATAGTAAGGAAACAAGTTGAAATGGGAAGGATCAGAATAGGGATGGAACCAGGAAATTATTGGCAAATTGATTTTGTGGAATTACCAAAGACACAAGGGTACCAATACTTATTAGTAGGGGTTGACACCTTTTCTGGATGGCCGGAGGCCCTTCCCTGTCACACCAATCAGGCAAAAGAGACAGTAAAGTGGTTACTCAGAGAAATTATTCCACGATTTGGTGTTCCTTTAGGAATATCATCAGACAGAGGCCCACACTTTATCGCAACAATAGTACAGGAGATAAGTAAACTGCTAGGAATATCATGGAATCTACACACTCCCTGGAGACCTCAATCTAGTGGGCAGGTGGAAAAGATGAATCAGACAATAAAAAGGCAAATCAGTAAAATATGCCAAGAGGCCAAAATAAAGTGGCCACAGGCACTGCCCATAGCCTTGCTGCGAATCAGAATAAAACCTAGAAGTGGAATGTCAGTAAGCCCCTATGAAATCCTCTATGGAAAACCATATGAGGCACCAGAACCTAATCCCAATACCCACATTAAAGGGAATCAGGATGTTTACAATTATGTGCTATCTCTAGGTAAAACCCTAACCAGATTGAGAAGCACCCTGGTGTGGAACAGGCCATTGTCCTTGGAAAATCCAGTGCATGACATTCAGCCAGGAGATCAAGTATACATCCGAAATTGGAATGAGGAACCATTAAAAGAACAGTGGGATGGACCTCATCAAGTACTATTAACAACGTTCACTGCAGTAAAGGTAGAAGGGGTGGATTCTTGGATACATTATACGCAGGTAAAAAGAGTTCCAAAAGTCTGGGAAACACAGATACTAGGCACCACGAAACTGAAGCTGAAATGTAAATAAGATGTCTGGGTTTTGTTACAAAACTTTGATTGTCATTTGGTCATTAACACAATTGACATTTAGTCCTATCCTAGGAATTTCTCAGAAAAATGGTTTGACAAAACTTAAAACAAGATGCCATTCTTGTTAGTAATAGGTGAAATTGTGTGTTGAAACAATAGTACAAACAGAAGAGATGATTATATTTGAAAATCTGTTAATCAGTAGAGGGTTTCTTTTTGTATTAAGAACAAGTTGAAATTCTGCTATTGTGTATCTTAGTTACTTTATAACTAAATATTACAATGGTAGCTATAATGATAAGCAATTAACATAGCCATATATGGGGAAGGGTATATGGGTGGATCCAGGGGAGTATTGTGAAACTCTACCGAAGCAGAACTCATGAAGGTACCAGGAGTAGTCAAGTGAAAATAAGAGAATGCTGGCGTCCACATAATGATTGGGACATGTCTAAGGAACAGAAAAGTGAACAGGATGATCTGAGGAAGACTTCTTACTTCATCTGAGGAAGACTCCTTACTTCATCAGGACGACCACCAGAGGGGGTCTGCGCAAGCGCAGAAGAGGCTGATGTCGTAATAGACTGATGTGGCAATCCTTGGTGCATATGTATTAGTCAATGATGTAATCTGTATTGAATATGTATTAGTGATGACATTTTTAGTGTAGAAATTGCGAGCGCAATGTAACGGGGTTGAAGCCAGATTTGGGCGCGTGCCCCTGGTTTCCCAGCGCTGCAATAAAGCACCTCATATAACCATTCCGGTGGTTATGTGTCAGTTCTTACGCTAACATTCTGACCTGCAAGTTCACAGAAACCATTCCGATGGGACCAACACTTATAAAGGAAAATGACTCGCAACAGTGCATGGACTCATCAAATCATAGGAGCAGTAACTAGGGAACATCCAAAGTACCCCACACCTCCACCTACCTATCAGGAGACAGCTACTAAGGGAATGAAAATACTTGCTTAAGTTAAATGAAGTATTTTCAAAGGGGGGAAATGTTAGAGAGGGTGAAGTTTTTACAATAAAATAATCATATAAAATAGTAAAATGATTATATTTGAGAAATTTATAAATCAATAGTGAGGCTTTGTATATTAGAAGACGTTGTAACTTTGCCATTTTGTATCATAGTTACTCTATAACTACATGTTACAATGGTAGTCTTGGTAGCAAGAGCTAACATAACTGTATATGGTGAGGGGAGTATGGGTGTATGTATTGTAAAACTCCACCCAAGCAGAACCTAAGTTTAAGATAGCCAAAAAGGGCATACCAGGAGCATCCTGGTGAAGATAAGAGAATGCTAACGTCCACAAGACGATTGGGACCTAGCCAAGTAGAGAAAAGGTGAAGAGGACAACCTGAGGAAGACTTCTTACTTCATCTGAGGAAGACTCCTTACTTCACCAGGGCGACCACCAGAGGGGGGGCTGCGCAAGCTCAAAAGAGGCTGATGTCGTAATAGACTGATGTAGCAATCCTTGATGCATATGTATTAGTAAATGATGTAATCTGTGTTGAATATGTATTAGTTACAAAATTTTTAGTGTATAAATTGCGAACGCGATGTGACAGGAGTAGGAACCAGATTTGGGTGCGTACCCCTGGTTCCCGGTGCCTCAATAAAGCACCTCATATAACCATCCCGGTGGTTATGTGTTTGTCTCGACGCTAACATATCTAAAATGGTATTACAGAACTGAATGGCCCTAGACATGTTATTGGCTTCACAAGGAGGGGTCTGTTCCATAATCAATGAAAGTTGCTGTTCCTATGTAGATCAAAGTGGAAGGATTGAAACAGATCTGGAGGAAATTTGGAAGCAAACTAAGATATTTCATGAAATGGCCAAGGATGATACCTCCTGGGGGTTTGAAGAGATGTGGAAAAAGTTAACCTTATGGTTACCTAATCTCTCCTGGTTAAGGCAACTGGTTGCAGGAATATTAATATTAATTGTTTTAATATTGATTACTTGTGCCATGATACAATTTTCTTTCTGGTATTGTAAACGATCTATGGTAAGTTATGAAGATTGGAAAAGAAATGAAATCTGTTGCAGAATGACTCTAAGAGCAGGACCATAGAGTTCTGGAGGACTGTGCAAGCAAGGCAGGGGGTGGCCCCCACAGGTAGCTGGAGATCGGACCTGGGAGGAGAATGTGGAGGAAGCTATGGGGGGCTAACCAATACTGTTGTGCCAAGAAGGAGTGGCTGAATACCACTCCTATATATGTGTGAACTGCGTCACAAATAAAGTAGAAGTTTGCTTATCACCCATATTGGGTTGGCCTGTCTGCTTCTCCTCGCCGCTTACAGAAATCAAGCATCAAGTAGAAACAGGAAACTACTTCAAAAAGACTCTAGATGGTGATGGTAGTATATAAAATGTTGCAAAAGAATTTGCAAAAGGACAGAAAAAAGGGGGGATTTAAGACAAGGAGGCACAAATGTACAAAATGTAATCAGTTCTAAGTAATGTTAAGTTTGATGGCTTTGTAATGGAAAATAACTGTGGTGCTTGGAGATAGTTGACATAGTTTCAGGCCCTCAGGGCCCCAGTACAAAAGGTGTGAGAAAAGCAGAATAGAAGGACAGGACCTGGGATGGGGAGTATCCCGGACTAGCAGATGTCCAGGATGAGAGCAGTTAAACTAACTGATAAGTAGAAGGCCAGGATGATTGCTATGTCTGTAATGTTAATTAAGCTTGTTGGGAAAAGTAAACGACCCTTAAAGACCACCACATTTTTGTATGCATGCCAGAAACCTTTTGGAAAATGATGTAATATGGTCAGTAACCATATAAGGATGACCTGTATAGCAATTCAGGGACACACGTTAGGAGGAGCTATCCCCCGTGTCTCCCGGCGCCGCAATAAAGAATACCTGCTTGTCAACTTGAAACTGTTGGCAAGTTTGTTCCTGGAGTTTTCTCCGAATCAGTTCTCCCTGAGTCCCTTCTCAGCACCAGGGAAGTTTCAGCAAGTACAAGCTGCTTGTCCTGTATAGAAGAAGGACTGGGATTGCAAGCATGTGGGGGAAATGTTGTGTTGTAGGTAACCAGGTGTCCTTGCTGCATGGAAATCTTCTGGATGTGAATTCATGGAGGAGGACAAGGAGCTGCCATGGGGATATCAGAGTGCAGGAAGCTCTGGGTGTCAGCTGCAGGGTGCTCTGGCAGGGTAGCCCGGTGGGAAGCTGAAGGTCTCAGTGGATAACATATTCCCCGGGACAAATCATAGGTTGTGGCTCCCAGTGAAATGCTCTGTACCATTGTGGAATTAAATTAAAATAGTTTTTTAATAAAGCAGACAAACCCACACCTGCAGAGAAGAGAACTGTTCTCTTGGTCCTTGGCCAGCTTGACCAGTACCATGTCCCATCTGGAAGGAAGCCAAGACTGTGTCAGCTACAACCATGTCTGCCTTCCTGTTGTGGTTTAAGCCCAGCCATTAACTCACAATCACTCTGCTTCTCACTCACTCCCCTCCTTCTTCCCTCCCCCACTCCCAGACAGATGGAGAGGAGAATCAAAAGAATGTAAAACCCACAGGTTGAGATAAGAACAGTCCAGTAACTAAGGTACCTTTACTGGGTTCAGCTGTAGCAGTCATTTCTCCCTTGGTGCAGTGCTGTGGTTTTGACTTTAGTCTGAGAACAAAGCTGATAACGCACCAATGTTTTTAGTTGTTGCTAAGTATTGCTTACTCTGATCAAGGACTCAGTCTCATACTCTGCCAGTGATGAGGTGCACAAGAAGCCGGGAGGAAGCAAAGACAGGACACCTGACCCAAACTATCCAAGGGGTATTCTATACCACAGCACGTCATGCCCAGTATATAAACTGCGGGGAGTTATCCGGAAGGCCCAGATGGCTGCTTGGGTATCAGTTAGCAGTTGTTGAGCAATTGTATTCTCTCCCCTTGTTATTTTCCTTATCATTATTATTATTGGTGGTAGTAGTAGTGGTTTTGTATTTGTCCTGGGTTCAGCAGTAGCAGTCATGCTTTTTTTCTTTGTGGTAGCTGGTGCAGTGCTGTGTTTTGACTTCCAGCCTGAGAACAGTGTTGGTGAAGCCGATGTTTTCAGTTGTTGCTAAGTGATGTTTACCCTGACCAAGGACTTTGTGAGGCTCATGCTCTGCCAGGGAGGAGGGGAAGCTGTGAGGAAGCAGAGATGGGGCGCCTGACCCGGGCTAGCCAGGGAGGTATTCCATACCACAGCACGTCATGGCCGGGGTGGGGGGTAACTGGAAGTTACCCGGAAGGACACGGGTTTCCGGGTGGAACTCGTTTTCTTGGCCGGTGGTATCGTATTCTCTTCCCTTGTTATTTTCCCTTATCATTGTTGTCGTTGATAGTAGCGGTGGTGATTTGTGTTGTACATTGGTTGCTGGACTGTTCTTGTCTCGACCCGTAGGAGTTGCACTCTTTTGATCCTCCTCCCCGTTCCTCCGGGAGCGGGGAAGGGGAGAGCCCCGGTGCAGAGGGGGGGACGGACCTCAATTGTTGTCAGCTCGGCACCACTCACTGGGAGTGAGTGAACAAGTTACCTGACTGGGTTTAAACCATGACAGTATTATACCTTAGTTACTAGATTGTTCATATCTCAACTGAGTGGGGTTTACATTCTTTCGATTCTCCTCCCTATCCAGGAGCGGGGAGAGGAAGAAGGGGGCGGAGTGAGGGAGTGGCTGTGTGGCTCTCAATCACCAGCTGGGCTTAAACCCCAACAGTACCATACAAAACTACTACTACCACTACCAACAATAATGATAAGGGAAATACCAAGGGGAGAGAATATAAAACTGTTAAAGCTGAACCCAGGACACTTCCTTAAAGGCATGTTTCTCACTTATTCCTTAGCACACTCGGGTCTTTGCCAGGCCCCAGGCAGCCAGAGAGAAACAAACTCATAGACCTGTACCTTTGCTTTCCCAAACTAACTCTTGCAGGGTGTTTCCTTTGGTTTTGGGTTTTTCCTTGAAAAGATAGGCTATTCTCAGTGGGTGCCCTGCTGTCACGGTTTAAGCCCAGCCAGCAACCCAGAACCATTCAGCTGCTCGATCACTTCCCCCCCCCTTTCCCCCTGCTCCCAGAGGGATGGGGAGGAGAATCAAAAGAATGGAACTCCCACGGGTTGAGATAAGAACAGTCCAGTAACTAAGGTATAACACAAACTACTACTGCTACCACCAATAATAATAATGATAAGGGAAATAACAAGGGAAGAGAATACAACTGCTCACCACCTGCCGACCAATACTCAGTCCAACCTGAGCAGTGATCTAGCCCTTCTGGGTAACTGCTCCCAGTTTATATAGTGGGTATGACATGCTGTGGTATGGAATACCCCTTTGGTTAGTTTGAGTCAGGTGTCCTGTCTCTACTTCCTCCTGGCTTCCCGTCCTCCCTGGCAGAGCATGAGACTCACAAAGTCCTTGGTCAGAGTAAACATTACTTAGCAACAACTAAAAACATCAGTGTTATCAGTGTTGTTCCCAGGCTGAAAGTCAAAAATACAGCACTGCACCTGCTACTAAGAAGGAAAAAAATGACTGCTACTGCTGAACCCAGGACACCGGCTCAGAGCCAAGTACCCTAAGAAACTGTTGTGAAAATGCTGTTTGTGGTTGCTGTTGAATTCAATGATGTTGATACAGGTGTTTTTTATAAGGAATCATTCAAGTATGGAATTGGGGTCAGAAAAAAGGGTGCTGGGAAAGGCTCATGGTTCTTGGCAAGCAAATCTCTGTGCTTTGTTTTGCTGGTTTTAAATGTACTTGTTAGGTGTTAGCCAATGTTTGTTTTCTCCAGGATTATGGAAGAGCACTGCCCTAAATCAGTACCTTCCCCATGGCATTTCAAGGTCATGGTTCCCTTATTCGGGGCACTGGGTCACACAGGAGCACTGTCTATGTAGGGATCCATGGGGGAACATGAGCTCCTTCCCTCTTCAGGCTGTACAGTAAGATAAACTTCCCTGGAAAGTGTACCCTGTTCCCCTGATACAGCTTCTAACCTGTTCTTTGGGTCCCTGTTCAGGTGAATGCCCATTTTCTTCATCCTGGCCTGCTTGTTTCTCATTGCTGTTTCCTTCTGGATGACACCGAAGGAATGTGTGATTGGCTTTGCAATCATCTTCAGTGGGATCCCTGTTTACTTCTTCAGGGTCTGGTGGCAAAACAAGTCCAAGTGGGTTCTCCAAGTCATCTGTAAGTATTACCAGTGAACAGCAAGGGTGCAGCCTTGGCTTTTACTGCAGAAATAGCAGCTTCCTGGTGAGCATGCTACAGCTAGTAGCACTAGTTCTTCTTCACGGCTTGGAGTCTTCCAGCATCCTAGCTCTGATTAATTCTTCTTTAATGGTAACAAGTTTTAATCTAATGATTTCCTTATCTATCAAGCACCCAAAACACACCCTGACTTGTGATAATTGCAAAGTTTGGGACAAATACTATGGGCAATTTTTGTCTTGGCAAACTGTTGTTTGTTGTAAAACCTTTAGTGCAAGACGCCCACTGCATCTTGTCGAACCCAAGCCACAAGATGCCCACTGCTTCTTGTGCATATAATAAAATGTAAAACCTTTAGTGCAAGATGCCCAATGCGTCTTGTCGGACCCAAGCCACAAGATTCCCGCTGCTTCTTGTGGGTGTATACCAAACGGACACTAGCAGCCGGGTATACGCCTTTACCCACGAGATTTCCTATCTCGATTTATGGAAGGCTTCCTCACCGTGCATACGCTTTACCAAACCAATTTGCCAAACTGAGATGCCCCTTGCATCTTAAAGACTATGTAAAAGAAAAGAATACCTTTTATGAGATAGTCCTTGTCTGCTCCCGCAGTGATCCGAATGAGTCGAGGGGTCCCTCCAGGAAAAATTCCCATGGGCCCATGTTCATTTTCTCATTGACCAGCACCCCAAGTCCTTCTCCGCAGGGCTGCTCTGAATCTCTTCTCTGCCTAACCTGTAGCTGTGCCTGGGATTGCTCCGACCCAGGTGTAGGACCTTGCACTTGGCATGGTTAAACTTCATGAGGTTGGCATCAGCCCACCTCACAAGCGTGTCACGGTCCCTCTGGATGGCATTCCTTCCCTCCAGGGTATCAACCGAACCACACAGCTTGGTGTCATCGGCAAACTTGCTGAGGGCGCGCTCCATCCCATTGTCCATGTCAGCGACGAAGATGTTGAACAAGACCGGTCCCAATACCGATCCCAGAGGGACGCCACTCGTTACTGGTCTCCAGCTGGACATTGAGCCGTTGACCACAACTCTTGGTAAGCAAAAGAAAGTGTCCTTTTAAATCCAGGATGGCAAACCATTTCTGATTATTATTCAATTTAGTCAATAAGTCATAAGAATTAGCTACTACTGGACGAATATCCTCTGCAATTTTGTTCATTGATCTGAGATCTTGAACCAATCTGCAACTTTTCCCATCATATTTCTTTACTGTCCAGCTAGGAGTATTACATTCCAGTTCACATTCAATTAATAATCTATATTTTAAAATTTATCATTTTTTTTTTTTTATTTCCTTTGATCTTCTAATTTTAAGGGATATTGTTTTATTCTAATTGGGCAGGCCCCCCTTTTTATTTCCACTTTAACAGGCAAAGCATTTTTCGCCTTACCTGGAACTTCAGATGCCCATACTCCCACATATACCTGATTAAGGATTTCTTCTATTTCAGGGAGGTCCTCCTTTTTGCTTTTCTGTTGAATTAAAGTCAAAACTGCAATTAATTGACTGTTTTTAACTCTAAATTCCATTTTGACTTATTTAAATGTTGCTTCTTGCCCTAATAAAGATTTCAGAGAATTTGGCATGCATAAAAATTTATGCATTCCTATTTGTTTTCCCAATTCGTACTTTAAAGGTTTCAGACAGAATGCCTTTTTTTTTTCTGCTTTTTCTTGGTGGCCAGTAGCTCCCACATCTGTAACGAATTCTTTTCTCTCTGATTTAACACCAAATAAGTTCCTCCTGTATCCACTAAAATTCCACTTTATTTCCTCTAGTCCCTAGTTTTAATTTAACCAGTGGATCTGCTAGGGTAGATTCCCCAGGTCCTTGTCAGTCTAGTTCCAATTCAGTCACCGCAGCCACCTCATGGCACTCCCCCTCCCCCCCCCAGCGCAGTCTCACTTCCAACGTCCAAATTCCCCATAGCACGCACACCGATCCAATTCCACAGAAGAGGAGCCCACTCCCCCACCTCAGCCCATCATCCCTCCTCCCCTGCTCAAACACAGGAGCTGCCTGAGCTCCCCCACTTTCCCCCTTGGTTTTCCCTTTTTTTTTTCCTCACAGCTGCTCAACCTGCTCTGCAGGGGCTGCAGATGCCTGCCTCTGCAACAGCACTTCTGGTTTAGCCCCTTCTTAATTCTGAATGTGCCACTTGTTGCCAGTGACAGCAAGCTCTTCCTACTTATCAATATCAGATAGGACGGATGCAGAGGGTGATCCTCTCGGAGGTACCTGTGATACATGATTTTTCAACCTATCTTCCTGATTACTGTTTTTTAACTTTAAACATCTTTCCCCAATATCACAGGCTGAACATCTGCAGCTTAACTTTCAGTTTTTCCCTGTCCTTTTCCAAAGCCAAAATTAAGGTATCTGGCAGAACTATATTAATCTCGCATTCATTCTGTCACTCCACGTGATTTCTTAAAGTGGAAAACATATCTGCATACATTACTTCATCCCATTTTCCTTGCCCCCTCAAAACAACATTAGTTATAACAATGTATTATAGTTCAGAGTTCTATTTTTAGGCCATTTTTCCTGATCTTCCAAAGTATACAAAGGCCACCATCGGTTACAATATTTCACCAATGTTTCCTTATTTACCAAGCCCCCAGGAGACTCTCCAAGTTCTTTCCAGTGTGCCAACATGCACCCTAAAGGACTATTTTTCAAGATCTCTTCACTGTGCTGATTTTCCGTTATCAATCTCACATTCACACACACAAACGGGATCCCACAGATACACTCCACACAGTTACAACACTTGAGACAGAGACTAAAATCCAACCAAACAACAGTTAAAAACACAGTTATAACATCCTGTCACCAATACCAAAATCACAAGACCAAAATCATTACTGTAACAAGCCACCAAATGAGACAAATACTAGTAGAATCAAAAGGAATACTTCCTAACCCCTATGGCTCAGACCATATTGTAACATTAATAGGGGGGTTTCCTTGAAACCTTTATAGTTGACCAGCCTGTCAATGTCCCAAGAAGGACGAGACCCTTGTGCCCGACCAGCCTGTCTGCATCCCACTGTGGGAAGTGTACTGGGCAGCCACTGTATCGGAGGGTAATTCAACTAACCTATTCAGGGACCCACACTGACAGCATCACTGAATCAAATCCCTTATGGGCTGTTGATAGCACACTGGACCCAAAACCATTTCCACAAGACACCCCTGCGTCTTGTAGGACCCAAACCACAAGATGCCCCCTGCTTAGTTATAACAGTCCGTCACTGATACCAAAATCACAAGACCAATATCCTTAATGTAACAAGCCACAAAATAAATCAAATACCAACAAGATCCAAAACCATTTCCACAAGACCCCCCTGCGTCTTGTAGGCCCCAAAACCACAAGATGCCCCCTGCTTCTTGGGGGTATATACCAAACAGATGCTAGCAGCCGGATATACGCCTTTACCTATGAGATTTCTTATCTCGATTTACAGAAGGCTTCCAAACCTTGTGTACGCTTACCAAACCAACCCAATTACCAATTTAGTCCTTATGCAAGATGCCCCCTGCACCTTACAGACTATACAAAAGAAAAGAATACCTTTTATGGAGATGGTCCTTGTCTGCTCCTTCAGTGATCCAAATGAATCGAGGGGTCCCTCTGGGAAAAATTCCCAAGGGCCCTAGGGAGCCCTGTCCTCAGCGGGTCATGCAGCCGAGCAGAGAGGGTCCCATCTGGGTTGCCAAATTGATACGGACAAAACTCCAGGAAAAAACCTGCCAACAAAGTTTTCAAGCTGACAAGCAGGTATTCTTTATTGCGGTGCTGGGAGACATGGGGATAGCTCCTCCTAATGTGTGTCTCTCCAATTTCCACACAAGCTGTCCTTTTATAGCCACTGGGCATAAGTACATATTCATGAGGCTACGTATGGATTACATCATTTTCCAGAAAGTTCCCCGCATGCATACAGAACTGTGGTGGTGGTCTCTGAGGGTCGTTTACTTCTTCCAACAATCTTCATCACTTCTGGCAGTCTTTGAAGCATGTGCAGTAGATGCTCATACCAGTTTAATTGGTTCGTTAGCACCAGAGACATAATAATCCTCCTATCCTCCTACTTATCAGTTAGTTTAACTGTAGCCCATCCTGGACACCTGCGGTTCCCAGATACTCCTTATCCCTGTGTCCTGTTCTTCTAGACTGTTTTTCTTAAACTATGTCACAACTATAACAATTTATCTTGTGAGAATTCTCAGTATGTTCTCTAGCTGTACTCTATTTTTTTTCTCTATGTATCATGCACCTCAGTAATTTTCCATTGCTACTGTTACAAAGCCATCAAACTTAACATTACTTAAAACTAATTCTAAGGGTTTATGTATTCCATTTTGTGGTTTTGTGTCCCCTTGTCTCAACACTCACTTTTTTATTCTGAGTAATAGGCTCAGTTCCTGGAAAAGCCATTTGTGCAGTGTCTGTGTGGGCAATTACCATATTAATTACTTTCTACCAAACCAAAGGTTTGTTAGGAGAATATAGAAAATATTCTGTGAACACAGAATGATAATCCTGCAGATGCCCAATTAGAAACATATGAACTTTAAATCATATACTGCAGAGAATTTGATCACCTCCAGCTGATCTGAGCTTGACTGTGTGTATTTAGAATTAGTGTTAGCTCTGCCTGGCTAGACTGTCTTGTGAGCAGAAAGCACAGGTGTGTTTGGACACTAGCCACCAAAACTAATGGGTGGAAAAATAAAGTTACTTCAGGTTAGCACCTTTCCTGTGCAAACTTGCACCTGAAATGCTCTTCACCTGCTCTGTGCAAGGCAGTGGGCTCTGCCTTGTGTTCAGTGTCCTGAGTTGGCTTTGACCTGGGTACTTGAGCTGTTAAAGAAGCTGTGTGCACATACAGCCAAGGTTTTCAAAATTGGAAGTAAAAGCATTGGTTCCTATTTTCTATGCCCATTCCTGCTATTGTGTCCAACTCAGCTTTTGTTGCTTGCAGTTATGGCATCCAAATGTAGTTACTGTATCACCATGCAATTAGAAACTGGTGTTGAGAGGTATCAGAGCATCTCAGGGCAGGGCAGCATCTGTGCTGCAGGAGCAAAGATCCCCATGTTCCATATTTAAGTTCTGGGCATGAGTAAAGAGTAGCCCATGGCTCATTTGCTTTCAAGTCTTAAACTGAATTTTTACTAAATTTGCTCAGTCTCATGGTGGGGAGGCAAAAGGATCAGCCCTTTTGAGGTAGAGTATCATGAACTATGACCAAGATATATGTTGGGCCCCTGCATGAGATCTCTGACCTGTATTTTGCTTTCTTCCCCATAGTCTATGCAACAGTCCTGTGTCAGAAACTGATGGAAGTGGTTCCACAAGAATCATAAGCAGGAAAAGCAGAGATATGTAGCTTGAGGAAATACACAATATTCTTTTAAGACAACACAAGGAGAAAATGCTTCTGATCTTTCGTAAACAAAACCTAGGCACTGGAGCACCCCATCAAGCTGCCTGACATCAGAGGTCTGACACCATGACACAAGCTCTGCCTTGCCTCCACCAGCCCCTCTGTCACCACCCTTTAGCCTGGCAGATGAGCAACCCCGCGATGAGTTCTTGGTTATGAACATGAGCCAGGAGGAGGGATTCCAGCTGGGACCCTCAAAAAGGGTCCTGCTTGTCTGGCAGCAGCAAGTCTGATCAGCATCTGTGTGTGTGTGTGTGTGTGGTACTGAGGACTGTATTCCAGTTCTGTGTAGGCTTACTTGGTTGGGTTTGGGTCTTGGATACCCCAGAAGACAGTAGATCTACTCATGAGCCTGTTTTGAGTGTTGCCAGCCCTATAAATGTGCCTGTGCCAGGGTCTGGGACTGTCACAAAGCCACAGGGTGGTCCTGAGCCCAGCCCACCAGCCTTACCTGGTCAAGGGGGGATGGTTGGGAAGCCAGGGTTGGCTGACGTTGGCTCACAGCCTCACACACACACACAAACTCTACCAAAATACGTGCTGCTGGATGCTTTGGACTCTGTCCACTGGCAGTGACTTAGGTGAGACAAGGCAGAGCAGAATTAGTGACAGAGAAATTATGTGGAGAAGCCTCATCTGACTTTCATTGCATTCCTGACTAGAGCACATGGGGTCCCCTGCCACTGTCTGTCTTTTAACTCTTGGATCCAAGCTATCTCCCAGCTATTGAGTTGGTTCTCTGAGATGCTCTTCACCACAGTGCCCATCCTGTGGCCCTGTGAATTAGCATTGGGGCAGGTGCAGGCCTGAGGGTGGACTTCCTCCTGATAAACCCAGGGAATAGCACTTAGCAGAAGGCTCAGTCCTTGGCTTGCTCACTCCATGTTTTTCTGTAGATAGGCTATCATCCAACATGGGATGAACAGCATCATGCTCTCCAAACAGCCTTGTTCATTGCCCGCAGTGTGATTCATGTTTGCCCTTAAACCATTTGCAAAGCGAAAATAAGTGTGGGATTCCCTTGGCTTGTTCCCTGGAGTTGGCCTGCGGATTGCCTATTGCCTTGTCCTTCATTACGCTGTGTCTCTTCTAGATCATGCAGTGGAGATGGGACCAGCTGGGACTAGGGGTGTAGAAAAGGCTAGATGTTCCTGGATGTGGAGCCTGGGTTTAGTCTTGATCTGCTGTGGATGGTCTGTTTCGCTCTGAGAAGCAGGGACCGGGGCCCTGGTCCTCCTTCATGCCAAACTGCAGCATCAGGTTTGGCTTGGTGAGATGCCCCCACCAACATTCTCCTGTTCAGGGAGCAGACTTTGAGCATAAAACATGATCTGCATGTGAAATCTTGTTTTGCTGTTGTGGGTGGTTCAATTCCATACCCTGAGCCTACCCAAAATTCCTCTACTTCCTGAGTAGTCAAAACTGTCCTCTCTTAAAGACATGTTGCTTTATTTGGTCAAAAGCATCACCTTTTCAGCAAAACTGCAGTTTATGAAGTTTGGTCATTACACTTCTGCACTTGAAGTGATAGTCACTTGGAAATCAAAAGCATCTTTTCCCCATGAGTGAGCTGCTTCAATCTCTGTTGCAGATCTTCTTTGTGCTTTGTGCAAATGGGTTGTTGCTTTTCTCCCTTTTCTCCTCAATATACCTCTCCTCAAGATACCTTTTCTCCTCAATATACCTCTCCTCAAGATACCTTTTCTCCTCAATATTTCTGTAAACTAAGCTATTTGGAAGCCAGGATCCTCCAAGAACTAATGCTTTCTACTGGATTCTCCTTACAGTTATTTTGGATTACAAGGCATTAAGGACACCAATGGTAGTAGCTCACGCTTTGCCCTTTTATGAAGTTCTTTAGCAAAAAAAAAAAAAAAAAAGGGATGTGTGTGTCCTGGGTTCAGCAGTAGCAGTCATGTTTCTCCTTTGTGGTAGCTGGTGCAGTGCTGTGTTTTGTCTTCCAGCCTGGGAACAATGTTGGTAATACCGATGTTTTCGGTTGTTGCTAAGTGATGTTTACCCTGACCAAGGACTTTGTGAGGCTCATGCTCTGCCAGGGAGGAGGGGAAGCTGTGAGGAAGCAGAGACAGGGCACCTGACCCAGGCTAGCCAGGGAGGTATTCCATACCACAGCACGTCATGGCCGGGGTGGGGGGTCGTTGGCCGGGGTGGGGGGTAACTGGGAGTTACCCGGGAGGACACGGGCTTCCGGGTGGGACTTGTTTCTTGGCGGGTGGTATTGTATTCTCTTCCCTTGTTATTTTCTCTTATCATTGTTGTCGTTGGTGGTAGTGGTGGTGATTTGTGTTGTACATTGGTTGCTGTACTGTTCTTGTCTCAACCCGTGGGAGTTGCAATCTTTTGATCCTCCTCCCCATCCCTCCGGGAGCGGGGAAGGGGAGAGCCCCGGTGGGGGAGGGGGGGGGCCTCAATTGTTGTCAGCCCGGCACCACTCATTGGGAGTGAGTGAACAAGTTGCCTGACTGGGTTTAAACCACGGCAGTTCTTTTTGGCGCCCAACGTGGGGCACAGGGGGTTGAGATAACAACTGCAAAATCCAGAAGAATTAGTAAAACACTTAAATGAGGTGTGTGGTCATTCTGGCCATACCACAGACGGACAAATCATGGCAACGTGCTGGGGCTTGGCCTATGCTTACAGGGCCTTGTTCAACACTATCCAGCACCTTCAAAAGGAAAAGAATGTTGGCGGATCTGAGGGCAAAGCAACAGTCGCTACTCAAACTTTGGCTGCAATGAACAGCGCAGCCACCCCAGTGGCAAGTACAGCAGCTGATCAAACTTCAACTGCAACAGACAGCGTGGTTACCCCAGCTCCAAGCACAGCAGCTACACCAACCCCAGCAACAAGTACAGTTGCTACTCAAACCACAGTGATAATCGCTGCAGCCAAACCAGAGGACCAATTCGTACCAATATCGGTTGCCCCTGTACGCAAGAGAACAAGCAAAAAGGAGGCAAGAAGGGTGAAGCGAGATGAAGAAACAAAATGAATTCACCACCCGGTCCAGAATCTGATCAGGAGTCATCATCACATGACGAAGAAGAAGAAGAGGTAACTTCTCGACCTCGGACCTCAACCGAGCTGCGGAATATGCGAAAAGATTTTACCCGTCAACCAGGGGAGCACATCATCACCTGGTTACTCCGATGCTGGGACAATGGGGCGGATGGTCACAAACTAGAAGGTACAGAAGCCAAGCAGCTGGGATCACTTGCTAGAGAAGGGGGAATTGACAAAGCAATTGCAAGAGAGAAAAAGTCCCTCAGCCTTTGGAGGAGGCTCTCGGCAGCTGTGAAAGAAAGGTTTCCATACAAGGACGATGTTACGAGTCGTTTGGCCAAGTGCACTACTATCAACAAAGGCATCCAGTCTCTGAGGGAATCGGCCATCCTAGAGATAATCTATCACATCAAGCCGAATAAGGGGGATACACCCATAGATCCAGATGGAGCTGAATGTACACGACCCATGTGGCGAAAACTTACATGGAATGCACTGTCATCATATGCCCATTCATTGGCAACAGTAACCTGGAATGACATAGTACCACTAGCAGTGGATGAAATGGTTCATAAACTCCGAGAGTTCGAAGACAATCTCAGCCCTTCCATCATCTCAGCTGTGGAAAAACTGTCCCAGGACCTCGAACAATTGAGGGATGATCTATCTGATTTATCCAGCTCCTCACGTGTACCAACACATGTCTTAGCTATTAACAAAAGGCGTCCTATTGTTCGAGAGAGGAGATACAGGAGGTATACGCCATGGGGTACCCTATGGTTTTACCTGCTGGATCACGGAGAAGACATGACAAAGTGGGATGGAAAACCTACTTCAGCTTTGGAGGAACGGGTGAGTGAACTGAAGAGGGGAGCAAGGGCCAAGACTGATCGTCCCATGAGAGCTACGGCTTCAGTCTCTGGTGAGCAGTTTCCCAGATGGAATGGAAGAGCTGATTTTACTCCAGCTCCTGTGATAACGAAGAATAATCCCTTTCACCATGACTTAAGTGTCCAACGCTGTGATGACCATTAGAGGGGCCCTGCCTCCAGCCAGGTGGAGGTAGGGGACAATCGGATTTACTGGACTGTGTGGATCAGATGGCCTGGCACATCAGTCCCACAGGAGTATAAGGCTTTAGGAGATACCGGTGCACAGTGTACCCTGATGCCATCAAGCTGTCAAGGGGTGGAACACATCTATATTTCTGGAGTGACAGGAGGATCCCAAGAGTTGATTGTACTGGAGACTGAAATCAGCCTGACTGGGAGGGAATGGCAAAAGTACCCTATTGTGACTGGTCCAGAGGCTCCATGCATCCTCGGCATAGACTACCTCAAGAGAGGGTACTTCAAAGACCCAAAAGGGTACCGGTGGGCTTTTGGTATTGCTGCTTTGGAGACTGAGGAAATTGAGCAGCTGTCCACCTTGCCTGGTCTCTCAGAAGATCCCTCTGCTGTGGGGTTGCTGAAAGTTGAAGAACAACAAGTGCCAATTGCGACCACAACAGTGCACCGGCAGCAATATCGCACCAACCGAGACTCCCTGATTCCCATCCATCAGCTGATCCGTAGACTGGAGAGTCAGGGAGTGATCAGCAGGACGCGCTCACCCTTTAATAGCCCCATATGGCCAGTGCGAAAGTCTAATGGATAACGAAGACAAACAGTAGACTATCGTGGCCTGAATGAAGTCACACCACCATTGAGTGCTGCCGTACCGGACATGCTAGAACTTCAGTATGAACTAGAGTCAAAGGCAGCCAAGTGGGATGCCACGATTGATATTGCCAATGCATTTTTCTCAATTCCTTTGGCAGCAGAGTGTAGGCCACAGTTTGCTTTTACTTGGAGGGGTGTCCAGTTCACTTGAAACCGACTGCCCCAGGGGTGGAAACTCAGCCCTACCATTTGCCATGGACTAATCCAGACTGCACTGGAACAGGGGCAAGCTCCAGAACATCTGCAATACATTGATGACATTATTGTGGGTTACGATACAGTGGAAGAAGTCTTTGAGAAAGGGAGGAAAATAATCCAAATCCTGCTGAAAGCTGGTTTTGCCATAAAACAGAGTAAGGTCAAGGGACCTGCACAGGAGATTCAATTTCTGGGAATAAAATGGCAAGATGGACGTAGACAGATCCCCACAGATGTGATCAACAAGATAACAGCAATGTCTCCACCCACTAATAAGAAAGAAACACAAGCACATCCCAAATTACAGTTTGATTGTAAGCCCTCTCTATCATGTGACCCAGAAGAAGAATGATTTTAAATGGGGCCCTGTGCAACAACAAGCCTTTGAGCTGTATGGAGTCCTCTACGACAAGTTGCAGAAACTGCTGAAGGAGAGGGTGAATCGAGTCAGTTTGCCGAGGTGAAAGCCATCCAGCTGGCCCTGGACATTGCTGAATGAGAAAAGTGGCCAGTACTTTATCTCTATACTGACTCATGGATGGTGGCAAATGCCCTGTGGGGGTGGTTGAAGCAATGGAAGCAGAGCAACTGGCAACGCAGAGGTAAACCCATCTGGGCTGCTGCACTGTGGAAAGATATTGCTGCCAGGGTGCAGAACCTGGTGGTGAAGGTACGTCATGTAGATGCCCATGTACCCAAGAGTCGGGCCACTGAGGAACACCAGAACAACCAACAAGTGGATAAAGCGGCTAAGATTGAAGTGGCTCAGATGGACTTAGATTGGCAACATAAAGGTGAATTATTTTTGGCCCGGTGGGCCCATGACACTTCAGGCCATCAGGGCAGAGATGCAACATATAGATGGGCCCGTGACCGAGGGGTGGACTTAACAATGGACACTATTGCCCAGGTTATTCATGAGTGTGAAACATGTGCTGCAATTAAACAAGCCAAGCGGTTAAAGCCTCTTTGGTATGGAGGACGATGGTTGAAGTATAAATATGGGGAGGCCTGGCAGATTGACTATATCACACTGCCGACAACCCGCCAAGGCAAGTGCCATATGCTTACCATGGTGGAAGCAACCACCAGGTGGCTGGAAACATATGCTGTGCCCCATGCCACTGCCCGGAACACCATCCTGGGCCTTGAGAAACAGATTTTGTGGCGATACGGCACCCCAGAGAGAATTGAGTCAGACAATGGGACTCATTTCCGAAATAACCTTATAGATATTTGGGCCAAAGAGCATGGCATTGAGTGGGTATATCACATCCCCTACCATGCACCAGCCTCTGGGAAAATCGAACGGTACAATGGGCTGTTAAAAACTACTCTGAGAGCAATGGGTGGGGGAACTTTCAAGCATTGGGATACACACTTACCAAAGGCCACCTGGTTGGTCAACACCAGAGGATCTGCCAACAGGGCTGGCCCAGCCCAGTCAGAACTTTTACATATTGTAGAGGGGGACAAAGTTCCTGTGGTGCATATGAAGAATTTGCTGGGGAAGACAGTCTGGGTTATTCCTTCTTCAGGTAAAGGCAAACCCACTCGTGGGATTGCTTTTGCTCAGGGACCTGGATATACTTGGTGGGTAATGCAGGAAGATGGGGAAGTCCGATGTATACCTCAAGGGGATTTGATTTTAGGGGAAAACAGCAAGTGAACTCAATTGTATGCTGTTGCCTGCTGTGTAATACTTTTATAGCCCATCAACTAGATGTCTTCAGGTCACCAGCGACTGGCCCTGACTTCCCTCCAACCATCATCCCAACAGAGAATGAACTTTGATAGAACCGGATGAGTTCCGCAGTAAAGGAACGCCCAGCATCAGCAGGCAACGATCCAATACTGCACACAGCCTTTCCTGCCCTGAAAGATTGTTACAAGAGATGGAACCTGACATCATGGACCGAATGGACTCGGCAGCATTATAGGGATAGGTCCATGCGCTAAGAAAATTATCTTTTTCTCTTGGTCTGTATGTATATGGATGTATATATGTAGGAGAGCGATGGTGTATTGAAAACGTGGGATCTGAGCACGACGTGAATGGTATGGAATAAGGGGTGGATAATGTCCTGGGTTCAGCAGTAGCAGTCATGTTTTTTCCTTTGTGGTAGCTGGTGCAGTGCTGTGTTTTGACTTCCAGCCTGGGAACAGTGTTGGTGATACCGATGTTTTCAGTTGTTGCTAAGTGATGTTTACCCTGACCAAGGACTTTGTGAGGCTCATGCTCTGCCAGGGAGGAGGGGAAGCTGGGAGGAAGCAGAGACAGGGCGCCTGACCCAGGCTAGCCAAGGAGGTATTCCATACCACAGCACCTCATGCCCAGGGTGGGGGGTAACTGGGAGTTACCCGGAAGGACACTGGCTTCCGGGTGGGACTTATTTCTTGGCCAGTGGTATTGTATTCTCTTCCCTTGTTATTTTGTCTTATCATTGTTGTAGTTGGTAGTAGCAGTGGTGATTTGTGTTGTACATTGGTTGCTGGACTGTTCTTGTCTCAACCCGTAGGAGTTGCACCCTTTAGATCCTCCTCCCGGTTCCTCCGGGAGCGGAGAAGGGGAGAGCCCCGGTTGGGGGGGGGGGCCTCGATTGTTGTCAGCCCGGCAGCAGTCACTGGGAGTGAGTGAACAAGTTGCCTGACTGGGTTTAAACCACGACAGTGTGTTATAGCAGGTGGCAGCTTCTCTTCTGTTGAAGTGTGCATGACAGTGACCATGGCTATGTCAACGAGTGTCTACATGCCACACTTTGCTATTGCTTCACCAACCACATGTTTTTGCTTTGAGTCAGTGCAGGAGGAATAGGTGTGGCAATCATGACACCTTTGCTGTCAGGTTGCTTATTCCATGACAGCAGTGTAGAGATACCCAAGCCAGATCAGGTGCCACTCTGCATGTGTTAGTGTTGAGCTCTCTTGGAGCTCAGTTAACCTCTGTGGAGTTGCAGCTGGTTTGGGTATATCTACAGCACAGAAATCAAAGTTCATGGCCACTGCCTGGCTGTTCAGGGGGTCTACATGCAATGAACTGGAGCATCTTGGATCCAGTGCCTGTGGAGAGGTGTTTGCATAAATAAGGTAGTGAACCATAAAACATGAACCCAATTTTTTGAATCCTCTTGGAGCTGAGGGCTGAAATGTTTTGGCAGGGTAGTGATGGGAAATCACTGCTTATGCTAGACCTGTTTCATGGAGAATCTGTCACCTTCCACTTGGTCTGCAGGTTTTTTGGCTGTAATGGTCTTGGAGCCAGCTCCCTGCAGGGCCTGGGTTCAGCGTAGGGGCTCTCAGTGCTAACACATACCAGCAGAATTACTTTTGTGATGCAAAGGAAAGAGATTTTAACTCTCAGCCACCTCAATCCACTGTAAATTAGCACTCAAGTCCAATCCATAGAGAGCTCTAAAATGGGTCCAAATCTCCCCAAACATGGGGATTGCTTGGTTTGGACACATATTTAAATGACTTTTCAGTGATGAAGACCATCACTACATGATTCCCTCTTGGTGAACCTTTTACACTGGTTTTAAAGAGATGTCACACTGAGAAATATTTTTTAATTAATTAACTGATCTTAATTAAATCCTTAACTTGCTTGCTTGCTCTTCATGAATTTTCATTATTTTTCACTTGCTCCTAAAGATCTTTCTCTTGTACTAACCTGCTGGCTCCGGCGTTGATACCATATGTTTCATGGTGATCTCAAAAGCATCTCCCTAGCAACAGAGGTATAGGAAGAAACTGAACCAGGTACCAGCACAGAATGACAAAAATGTTGAATTTGGTCAGCCACAGTTGACATCTCAAAGTTTACCTTTCAAAAACCTGATTTCTTTTATCCCTGATTCATGGACCTGATAGTTCCCCACCACCAGAGCTTGGTGACATGGCTGTAAGAGGTTGGCTTATTTTTTCCTGGATGTTAGGGAGATAATGAGGGAGTAAAACTGAATTCCATTTTATAAAGAAAACACAAGAAAGTAATTTCTCCAATGGGGGAAACTGCTGCTAACAGTATCTGCTAGTGTGACAGTTTGTAACTTAGATCAGCAACCAGGAGCGTCTGCTACCCTTGGGCTTGCCACACTCAGATGGACTTTGATTTGGAAAATGAGAGAATACATCCCTGTGAAATACCTCCTTGCTGCTTTTTTTTCCTCAAATGTGGAATGAGATGAGTGAGGGGAGGAACAGACTTCACAGGAAATTTCTCACCATTCCCAGCACTGGATGTAGGATTTTTCTGTTGTTCCTCTGTTTGCTTGTGCTCTTTTGAACCTGTGATCAGTCACACCTGTTGTGACATGCCAAGGGAGATAAACTCTTCCTGCAAAGGACACATACAGCTGCAGTAAATTTGCTTTCCTAAACAGTAGCTACAGTTAAATGGTGTACCACGTGAATCTATTTCATGTGACAATATTGTGCAAGCACAGCCAGAGCCACAGTCAGTGGAATCAGTTGTGTATGTCGGAAACGACTTTTAAGATCATTGAGTCCAACTGTGGAGCCCTGGATGTGTATTTCTGCAAGTGATGGCTGTGCTTCAGTAGTCCCTTGGTCCTTGTACTAACCCCCCTTTTCAATTATTGCTCTTCTTAGCTTGTTTTGAAGTATTTAGAGTCCCAGGCAGTGAGTTGTTAGGGGTGTTTGCAGAATAGCATCCTGCAAGGATTGCTAAACAGGCAGGAGCTGGCAGCCATGCATTTCCTTACCCATTGGGTTCCTCTTTCTAAATGAGAAACTTTCCCCACTTTGAGTGTAACCAGCCCTGCAGAATGCTCCTGGTCAGAAAAATGGGGCGATTTAAGTCATCCTGGGTGGATTTTTTGTTAATGCTTTAAACTTCCTGCATTATTTGCAGTGTTTTCCATCTCTTGTTTTTAATGGCATCCTCCACAGATGCTAAATTCATTCAAAGGGGCTCTGTCACTCTTGAACAAGCTTTAAAGACCCTTCAACTGGATGGAAACTCATAAATAAGAAGTGGGTTTTTTGTTCTCTATGCCCTCTAACTGCACATAGCTCAGGCAGCGGAATAAATTGGCCTCTTCTGCTGTGAGCCTGCTTGAGAGTGGAGCCCTTGAGGGGCAGAGGCGTCACAGCAGAGCTCTTCCCTGCAGATGTGACTTCCCAACCATGGGGAGATACTTGAAGTGGCAGAGTCCTGGTCTGGCTGTGGAGAATCACAGGGAAAGCTTCCTCTCAGTCTGGGAAGGTGCCCATACCTTCAGTGTTCTTGAGCTTTAACAAAAAAAAAAAAATAGTTAAAAAGAAGGAAACAGTCAAATGTTGCACAACACTGGATGTTTGGGGCTATTCTTGTGGGATGCCAGGTTTTCCATCAATGGGTTGCGCAACTCCATTTCTAATGACATCAAAGGGGAAGGCGGCCTTGGCCATTGAAAAAGGTCTGGAACAAAGCTTCCTTCTAGAGCTTGGAAAAGGGTGGCCAGGGATGAGACAGCTCCAGTTCCTCCCAGGGCTCTTGCTGAGGTCTGCTGGCTGCAGGAGGGGCCAGCATGGCTGGAGCCAGTGGCCACTTGGCTGCCAACCAGGGAGTGCAGCAGCCAGCTTCCTGCAGCAATGGGAATCTGCTCCTGCACGTCCCCCATGGACCTTGCCTGTGCCAAGGCATTCCGCAGGACTTTGGTGCTGAGGGATGTTCATGGGGCTCTCCATTTCTGGTCACTCCTTGAGGAGTCACACTGGTTTTGCCCATATTTAAGAAGTTTCTTCCCAGTTTTACACAGTCTGAACTGGAACTAGCAGCTGGGGTGGGAGGATGTGTGTGTTCATGGGATGTTGCTGGGCTTGCTGGGATCAAGAGCTCGCAGACTGGTGCAGATGCTCTCACCCGCAAGATGTAGTGATAGGAAATGTGGCTTGGGTTAGGTGGCCCCTAGGGAACCAATGTCCAGAGAATTATTTCTTTGCTTTTACCCCGTTACTTGCATGAGAAGGGGTGTTGCTTCCTTCAGCTGTTGAAGTGTTAATGGGAAAAATATTTTTTAAAATATTTAATTAATTTTTAAATTGCCTAAAAGAGACTTTATATCTACACCTAAATTATTCCCGTTGGGTGACATTCATCTCAGTGCAGAGGCTCTGCAAGCACTCAGCTCCCTCCTCTCCTGCATCCCAGTCAGCGGGATGTGGTGCTGTGAGGTCTGGCTGCATCTACAGTGCTGGGATGAATGTTCCATGTAGAGAAAAATTCCTTAGTTGTTCAGAAGACAGGGTGAGGTCTGTGTCCCACCAAAATTCTTGCAGAGGGAGAATTTTAAGTGGTACCCAGACCTTGTGCTGGGAAGAAAAGGAGGGTAAGATTCACTTTTACTTCACTAATTTTACTTTTCTGAGATAACTTTCTTCTAAAGTTTATTTTTTGTTGTGTTTTGTTTTTTTTTTAACACAGAAAAAAAGAGATCTTAACATACAGAAGAAAATCTATATGTCATTTACAATTTTGTTTTATTTGGTTGCTTTAAAAATATTGTACTAATTTGAATGTTGCTATAGATGACTAATTTAAATGTTGCTGGGTTCAGCAGTAGCAGTCATATTTCCCCTTCTTAGTAGCTGGTGCAGTGCTGTGTTTTCGACTTCAGTCTGAGAACAACATTGATAACACACTGATGTTTTTAGTTGTTACTAAGTATTGCTTACTCTGATCAAGGACTTTTCAGTCTCATGCTCTGACAGTGAGGAGGGGCACTAGAAGCCAGGAGGAGGCAGAGACAGGACACCTGGCCCAAACTAGCCAAAGAGGTATTCCATACCACAGCACATCATGTCCAGTACAGAAACTGGGGGGAGTTACCTGGAAGGCCCAGATCGTTGCTCTGGTTGGGCTGGATGGTGAGCAATTATATTCTCTCCCCTTGTTATTTCTCTTATCATTATTATTATTGGTGGTAGCAGTAGTAGTTTTGTATTATACCTTAGTTACTGGACTGTTCTTAACCCATGGGTGTTACATTCTTTTGATTCTCCTCCCTCTGGGAACGGGGGGGGGGGAGGGAAAGGGGGGAGTGAGTGAGCGGCAGCATGGTTTTTGAGTTGCCAAATGTCTCCTGCAATGTATTTTTTTGAGTATATGTTGATTCTTTTATGTCTGTGGTTAACAAATCTCTTAAATGTTTGGGTTGTTCTATGTTTTGGGTTCTTGTTTTGTTCTGTTTCTTTTTTTGTTTTTTTTTGTTTTTAACAAAGAAAGCTGAATTACAACTCTGTTGCTGCTGGTTTTTGCCTCTAAAACTTTTATTTTGCAAAAGGTTGCCTTGTTTATCCTACATCCACCAGCACCTGAGCCCTGGGATCCAAGGATTCCTCTTGCAGATGGATCTAGGAGCACAGCTGAGCAATGACAGCATCCATTTCCTTATTGCCACTCTTCATTTTTTGAGTTCTAGTGGCCATTTCTGGTTTTGCATGTGTTAAAATTAAGGGAATGGGAAAATGGATGAGTTTTGGGCAAGAGGTGGGAGCAGACAACGGATGTCCCAATTCCCAAGTTGTATTTGCATGGCTATATGATGAAGGTGCTCTCATGCTGCTGATAGAAGCTAACAGCAAAAAGAAATGTTTAGCAGCAGGA
Organism: Pezoporus wallicus; assembly: GCF_028554395.1. Lineage (NCBI taxonomy): Eukaryota > Metazoa > Chordata > Aves > Psittaciformes > Psittacidae > Pezoporus > Pezoporus wallicus. The sequence goes on along the minus strand of NW_026635056.1, from coordinate 61,091 downwards.
AGGTATCAAACATTATAAGGGGAAAGTGATGCTCTGCTGCAATCCCTCTTCCATGCTAGAGAAGAGTGTATTTCAGTTGGAAGGGACCTACAGTGATCATCTATTCTGACTGCCTGACCAAGTGGGAGTTAACCAAGAGTTAGAACAGAGATGTTCTGTGTGCAGGGGCCCTGGCTAGAGACAGGGGAGGGATGCTCAGGCATTCAGAGAGGTGGAGGTGTGAGGGTTGCTTGAAGATTTGCACTTCTGGGTGTGCAGACGGCAGAGCTCAGAAGCTCTCCTTCCTAAAGGTGAGATTGGTGCTTAAGCTATTCTGTTGACATGCACACACATACCCCCAAAGAGGAAGAAATGGGCATGAAATACTAGCAGAGCTTAGGCTGCAAAGAAAAAACGGTAGGAAAGTGAGATTTCAGTGATGCTTACATAAGCTGCATAGATGTTATACACAAATTCCATACTGAAATTCAGGTGCAACAGCCAATGATTGGTTGATATTGATTGGTTGATATTCAAGGATCACCTGCTACAAGCTCAGGAGTGTTGCATCCCAACTAGAAGGAAGTGCAGCAGGGGGGCCAGGAGACCTCCTTGGATGGATAAGGAGCTCCTGAGGAAAATTCAGATGAAAAAAGAGGCTTATAAAAGGTGGAAGCAAGGACAGGAAGCCTGGGAATAATACAGGGATGTTGTCCGGGAAGCTAGGGACCAGGTTAGGAAAGCTAAGGCCCAGTTAGAATTAAACTTGGCTAGGGATGTTAAGGATAACAGGAAGGGATTCTATAGGTACGTAGCAAATAAAAATCAGACTAGGGACAATGTAGGCCCCCTCTGGAAGCTATCGGGAGAACTGGCTACACAAGATTTAGAGAAGGCTGAGGTTCTGAATGACTTCTTTGCCTCGGTCTTCACTGGCAAAGGCTCTGACCACACCACCCAAGTCTTGGAAGGTAGACGCAGGGACTATGAGAATGAAGACCTTGGGCCCACTGTAGGAGAGGATCTGGTCTGAGACCATCTTAAAAACCTGACCATACATGAGTCCATGGGACCTGATGAAATCCATCCGCGGGACATGATTAAATCCATCCACGGGTCCTGAAGGAGCTGACGAATGAAGTTGCTAAGGCACTGGCCATCATATTTGAAAAATCGTGGCAGTCAGGTGAAGTTCCCAATGACTGGAAAAAGGGAAATATAACCCCCATTTTCAAGAAGGGGAAAATGAATGACCCAGGCAACTACAGACGAGACAGTCTCACCTCTGCCTGGCAAAATCTTGGAGCAGTTTCTCCTAGAAGGCATGCTAAGGCACATGAAAAACAACCAGGTGCTTGGTGACAGCCAGCATGGCTTCACTAAGGGGAAATCCTGCCTGACCAATTTGGTGGCCTTCTATGATGGGGCTACAGAACTGATGGACAGGGGTAGAGCAGTTGATATCATCTACCTGGACATGTTCAAAGTGTTCAGCACTGTCCCACATGACATCCTTGTCTCTAAATTGGCGAGACATCAATTTGACAGTTGAACCACTCGGTGGATAAAGAACTGTCTGGATGGCCACACGCACAGTTGCAGTCAATGGCTCAATGTCTGACTGGAGACCAGTAACGAGTGGTGTCCCTCGGGGATTGGTGCTGGGGCCGGGCTTGTTCAACATCTTTGTCGCTGACATGGACAGTAGGACTGAGTGTGCTCTCAGCAAGTTTTCCAATGACACCAGGCTGTGTGGCTCGGTTGATACCCTGGAGGGAAGGAATGCCATCCAGAGGGACCTCGACATGCTCGTGAGGTGGGCTGATGCCAACCTCATGAAGTTTAACCATGCCAAGTGCACGGTCCTACACCTGAGTCGGAGCAATCCCAGGCACAGCTACAGGTTGGGCAGAGAAGAGATTCAAAGCAGCCCTGTGGAGAAGGACTTGGGGGTGTTTGTCATAAGAAAATGAACATGAGTCAGCAGTGTGCGCTTGCAGCCCTGAAAGCCAACCGTATCCTGGGCTGCATCAAAAGGAGCATGACCAGCAGGTCGAAGGAAGTGATCCTGCCCCTCTACTCTGCTCTCGTGAGACCTCATTTGGAGTATTGTGTGGAGTTCTGGTGTCCTCAACGTAAAAAGGACATGGAACTGTTGGAACAAGTCCAGAGGAGGGCCACGAGGATGATAAGTGGGCTGGAGCACCTCCCGTATGAAGACAGGCTGAGAAAGTTGGGGCTGTTGAGCCTGGAGAAGAGAAGGCTGCGTGGAGACCTCATAGCAGCCTTCCAGTATCTAAAGGGGGCTATAGGGATGCTGGGGATGGACTCTTCATTAGGGACTGTAGTGATAGGACAAGGGGTAACGGGTTAAAACTTAAACAGGGGAAGTTTAGATTGGATATAAGGAGGAAATTCTTTCCTGTTAGTGTGGTGAGGCACTGGAATGGGTTGCCCAGGGAAGTTGTGAATGCTCTATCCCTGGCAGTGTTCAAGGCCAGGTTGGACAGTGCCTTGGGTGGCATGGTTTAGTGTGAGGTGTCCCTGCCCATGGCAGGGGTGTTGGAACTAGATGGTGTTAAGGTCCTTTCCAACCCTAACTATTCTATGATTCTATGATGTCTTGAACAATGAGAGAATTCATAAGAAAAATGCAATTCTTGATTTACTCTCAATCATTGTGGCTGTTTTAACACCGGAAGAGAAAACCTGCAGTATTACATGTTCAAGCCCAACATCCTCATAAAGCCAAACCCAGCTACCACTCTAACATATAACTTTAGATATATAAAGGAAGAAAACAGGTGCAGAATGCAATTACAAGGATAATGTGTGTGACAGGGAGCACAAAGGCCCTCCAATACAGCATTAGAGTCTCTTTGTCAGGAATTAGAGTAATCTAGGAAAAATATCTATCAAAGCCAGCATGGCTATCCTGTGCTGTTAGGATTTAAGAGATCATTCAAAAAGTGACAGTTGTGGCCAAAGAAGGAAAACGGGAAAGAATAAACTCTGACAAATTAAATACAAAACCTCAATAAGTGAAGTCAACGGTAATGTCCTGGGTTCAGCAGTAGCAGTCATGGTTTTGTTTTTTTTTTTCCTTTGTGCTAGCTGGTGCAGTGCTGTGTTTTGACTTCCAGCCTGAGAACAGTGTTGGTGAAGTCGATGTTTTCAGTTGTTGCTAAGTGATGTTTACCCTGACCAAGGACTTTGTGAGGCTCATGAGGAGGGGAAGCCGGGAGGAAGCAGAGATGGGGCACCTGACTCGGGCTAGCCAGGGAGGTATTCCATACCACAGCACGTCATGGCCGGGGTGAGGGGTGACTGGGAGTTACCCGGAAGGACACGGGGCTTCCGGGTGGAACTCGTCTTCTTGGCCGGTGGTATCGTATTCTCTTCCCTTGTTATTTTCCCTTATCATTGTTGTAGTTGATAGTTGCGGTGGTGATTTGTGTACATTGGTTGCTGAACTGTTCTTGTCTCAACCCGTGGGAGTTGCATTCTTTTCGATTCTCCTCTCCGTCCCTCCGGGAGCAGGGGGAGGGCAAGAAAGGGGGAGAAGTGAGTGAACGAGTTGCCTGACTGGGTTTAAACCACGACAGTTCTTTTTGGCGCCCAACGTGGGGCACGAAGGGTTGAGATAACGACAGATCTGACTGGATTAATAGTCACTCGTCACAATGCTGATTTATTGGCTCTCAGAGTTGTTCTTGTTGATCTCACAGCTTCAGACCGTTGTAACTTACATAGAGCCGGTATTTGCTGTGTTAGTGTTTATCAAGTGTGGGGCCTGGGCTAAGGTTCTTGTCTCACTGTGCTTTATGGCAATGGCTTGTAATACGGGCGGGCTCCAGCAGCAGGGCGGGAGGGACGTGGCTGTGGACTTGTACCTGGCCGTCCGGCTGCTCTTCACCGTCCTGGCCCTCGCCCTACTCTCCATCTTCGTGAGGCTGCGGGGAGCCGAGGGGGAGCGGCCCCGGGAGCCGGCGGCAGCCGAAGCGGCCCGGGAGAGCGGCCCCGGGGACCAAGCGGCGGCGGGAGCGGGGCCGGAGGCCGCGAGGGGACGGCTGCCGGTGGAGGAGGTCGGGGCGGTCGAGGAGAGGAAGGAAGGGGCTGCCGAGCAGCGGGAGAAGGCGGCGGAGGAGCCGAGCCCCGCGGAGGAGCCGAGCCCCGCGGAGGAGCCGAGCCTCCGCGACGGCCGGCCGAGAGCATCCCCCGGAAGCCGCCCGCCGAGCCCCAGGAGGATGCAGGAGACCACGCAGCATTTCCCAGCAAGGCAGAGGAGGAAGAGCTGGACTCAGGAAAAGAGAAGCTGGTGGTGGGAGAGCCGGCAAGCACAGCAGCTACACCAGCCCCAGTGACAAGTACAGCAGCATCAACTGAGAGTTCTGAAGGTTTTGAATGGCCTTTGGGTACCCTTGGGACCTGCCTGCTGATTGTGATGGGGATCAGCATGTTGGCCCACACACAGACTGTGTTCTACCCATCACCATTTTGTCTGATCTCAAAAGTTAAGCAGAGTCAGGTTTGGGTCTTGTCTGGGGTTAGAAGACAATATGGGGAGACCAGGAGATTTTCCCTAAGGCTGGACAGTCATGAGTGGCAGGGTGTGTGGGACAGTATGGGCAAGTATCTAGTCCACTGGGCCCCTCCGGTGCTTTGGAAGCATCGGAGATGGAAGGCAGCTGTATGGAGTCCCCAACAACAAGTTGCAGAAACTGCTGAAGGAGAGGGTGAATCGAGTCAGTTTGCCGAGGTGAAAGCCATCCAGCTGGCCCTGGACATTGCTGAACGAGAAAAGTGGCCAGTACTTTATCTCTATACTGACTCATGGATGGTGGCAAATGCCCTGTGGGGGTGGTTGAAGCAATGGAAGCAGAGCAACTGGCAACGCAGAGGTAAACCCATCTGGGCCGCTGCACTGTGGAAAGATATTGCTGCCAGGGTGCAGAACCTGGTGGTGAAGGTACGTCATGTAGATGCCCATGTACCCAAGAGTCAGGCCACTGAGGAACACCAGAACAACCAACAAGTGGATAAAGCGGCTAAGATTGAAGTGGCTCAGATGGACTTAGATTGGCAACATAAAGGTGAGTTATTTTTGGCCTGGTGGGCCCATGACACTTCAGGCCATCAGGGCAGAGATGCAACATATAGATGGGCTCGTGATTGAGGGGTGGACTTAACAATGGACACTATTGCCCAGGTTATTCATGAGTGTGAAACATGTGCTGCAATTAAACAAGCCAAGCGGTTAAAGCCTCTTTGGTATGGAGGACGATGGTTGAAGTATAAATATGGGGAGGCCTGGCAGATTGACTATATCACACTGCCGACAACCCGCCAAGGCAAGCGCCATATGCTTACCATGGTGGAAGCAACCACCGGGTGGCTGGAAACATACGCTGTGCCCCATGCCACTGCCCGGAAAACCATCCTGGGCCTTGAGAAACAGATTTTGTGGCGACACGGCACCCCAGAGAGAATTGAGTCAGACAATGGGACTCATTTCCGAAATAACCTTATAGATATTTGGGCCAAAGAGCATGTCATTGAGTGGGTATATCACATCCCCTACCATGCACCAGCCTCTGGGAAAATCGAACGGTACAATGGGCTGTTAAAAACTACACTGAGAGCGATGGGTGGGGGAACTTTCAAGCATTGGGATACACACTTACCAAAGGCCCCCTGGTTGGTCAACACCAGAGGATCTGCCAACAGGGCTGGCCCAGCCCAGTCAGAACTTTTACATATTGTAGAGGGGGACAAAGTTCCCGTGGTGCATATGAAGAATTTGCTGGGGAAGACAGTCTGGGTTATTCCTGCTTCAGGTAAAGGCAAACCCACTCGTGGGATTGCTTTTGCTCAGGGACCTGGATATACTTGGTGGGTAATGCAGGAAGATGGGGAAGTCCGATGTATACCTCAAGGGGATTTGATTTTAGGGGAAAACAGCCAGTGAACTCAATTGTATGCCGTTGCCTGCTGTGTAATGCTTTTATAACCCATCAACTAGATGTCTCCAGGTCACCAGCGGCTGGCCCTGACTTCCCTCCAGCCATCATCCCAGCAGAGAATGAACTTTGAACATCATGGACCGAATGGACTCGGCAGCATTATAGGGATTGGTCCATGCGCTAAGAAAATGATCTTTTCCTCTTGGTCTGTATGTATATGGATGTATATATATGGGAGAGCGATGGTGTATTGAAAATGTGGGATCTGAGCACGACGTGAATGGTATGGAATAAGGGGTGGATAATGTCCTGGGTTCAGCAGTAGCAGTCATGTTTTTTCCTTTGTGCTAGCTGGTGCAGTGCTGTGTTTTGACTTCCAGCCTGAGAACAGTGTTGGTGAAGTCGATGTTTTCAGTTGTTGCTACGTGATGTTTACCCTGACCAAGGACTTTGTGAGGCTCATGCTCTGCCAGGGAGGAGGGGAAGCCGGGAGGAAGCAGAGATGGGGCGACTGACTCGGGCTAGCCAGGGAGGTATTCCATACCACAGCACGTCATGGCCGGGGTGAGGGGTGACTGGGAGTTACCCGGAAGGACACGGGGCTTCCGGGTGGAACTCGTCTTCTTGGCCGGTGGTATCGTATTCTCTTCCCTTGTTATTTTCCCTTATCATTGTTGTATTTGATAGTTGCGGTGGTGATTTGTGTACATTGGTTGCTGAACTGTTCTTATCTCAACCCGTGGGAGTTGCATTCTTTTCGATTCTCCTCTCCGTCCCTCCGGGAGCAAGGGGAGGTCAAGAAAGGGGGGGAAGTGAGTGAACGAGTTGCCTGACTGGGTTTAAACCACGACAGGTATGTTCACAAGTGGGATGCTGATGGCACAAGAAGGAGAAGGCCTATGATGCCGCAGAAAACCTGCCAGGGACATGCGGGCCCCATGCTGTGCTGCAAAGTGCCTTCACAGACAGGTAAGACAGTAGCACAGAAAAGAAATTAGTTACTTGCATCTGTGTCTGCTGCAGGCTTGCTTAGAGAAGTTCCCATGCTGGAGCCTTTCTTCACAGGGAGCAAGAGCAAGGAATTGCTGCCAGATAATGCATCATGTTTTGGAGTAAAGCTCCAGCTGTGGGAGCTGCAAAGGGTCCTCAATCAGATTAAGTACTGCCAGCAGGCATGTGCAACCCACTGCAGAACACTGCAGTGATTCTTGTGGTATATGAAGTGGCAAACATGATGCTAGTACAAGTAAAGGTCCAGATGAGTTGCAGAAGCTGTTGTAGAGTGTACAGTGAGCAGAGAGATGGAGAAGAGCATCCTGGGGAGAAACACACAGCTTTTGTACAGGGAGGTCAGTCCTCAGCAGACTCCTGAGCTTCCAGTACCTTGTATCCTTGTTTTTTAAGCAGGCTCAGGTCTCACTGAACTTCCCATGGGGTTTGAAAGAAGGAATTAATCTCGGTAATAATTGTTCAGGAGAGAGAGAACACCTGTAAAGTATGTAAAGTCGTTAATAATAGAGGGAGGTGGTCTGCAGAGCTTGCCTATGGATATTCTCGTGGTTCAGGCCAGGTCAGCACACATGATCTGCAGGAGATGGACAGGGGTGGCAAAGTCTCTTGAAATCATAGAATCCTGGAATGGTTTGGGTTGGAAGGGACCTAAAAGCTCATCTAGTTCCAAACCTCTGACGTGGGCAGGGACATCGTCCACTAGGCCAGGTTGCTCAAAGCCCCATCCAACCTGGCCTGGAACCAACCTTGAATCCAACCTTGTAGTACAAGCATTTTCATGCTTCTCGAATCATAGAAACATAGAATAGTTAGGGTTGGAAAGGACCTTAAGATCATCTAGTTCCAACCCCTCTGCCATGGGCAGGGACACCACACACTAAACCATGTCACCCAAGACTCCATCCAACCTGGCCTTGAACACTGCCAGGGCTGGAGCATTCACAACTTCCTTGGGCAAATCTGAGTTTAGGAAGTGGGAGCAAAAATGAAAAACTCCAGTGATGTGATGTAATGTTGCTCCATGTGCTTGTCCTGAGCAGTGCGTGGGTCTGGTCACCCTGCTGGAGCCCAGGGCTGTGGGACTGGGAGAGGATTTGGACTCACCGTTGCGTGATCACTGGGTGAGCACTCAAGCAGACAGCCTGAAACAAAGGCAGGAAGTGTTCTTTCACATGCAGCAGCGTTCATCATGCACTCAGTGTCAAGGGATATTATTGAGACAACTTTTATGTGTGCATTAAACTTCAAAAAGAGTTCAGATAAAAGGGCTTGTTATTAACTGCAGGAGCCCTGGTGCAGCCTCTGCCTCAAAAAGCATGATCTTTGTGAGTCTGAGGGCCAACATGGGATGGGATCAGACTTCATGTTTCATAAGTTTTCCCTAAAAGATCACTACTGATGGCTGCTGGAAATATGGTCCTTTAGCCATGTGTTGACTCTTGGCTCCCCTCTAGTTGTCCTTTCCTTTTGTGCCACTTCAGCAGCTGTGCCTTCATCTCCAGAAGATGAATGGCGATTCACCAATGGTGGCAAGGGAAGCCCCACAGTGGTAGAGAAAGCCTCATGCTGGGCTTTTACTGGGAAGGACTCGCATCATGGAAGCCACACGTGGACCCACCATGGCCCCCAGGCAGCACTGAGCTGTCAAGATGCATCTCCTCAAGCTTTGGTCTTGTGGCTGCTGGGCTTTGGTCCTGATGGCTAGAGGTGATGGGAGGTGGCAGGTGTGGGAACGCAGCCTTTCTAGAAGACACACAGGCAGCAAGCCTGATGTTTTTCAACCTTCAAACCAAAACCATGACATCTTTCTCCCCAAACCCAGGAGCGCCTGTGTGTTTTGAGTGGTATGGAGGGAGGCATGGGGGTCTGCCACCAAAGAAGGGTGAGCCCTTGAAGCAGCAAGTAGAAAAGCCTCTGCAAACTGGGGGCAAGCCCATCAAAAAGCAATAAAACTGTTGTTTATTTGAAGATTTGTGTGAAAGATGAAAGGCACTAAATATGTTTGGGTTGGGAAGAAGCCACTACGGGTGGGATGTGACATGGTCTGGGAACTGCTCCAAGACTGCAAAGGAGCCGCCAAGGAATTGCAGATAGAGCTAATAAAGGAATCCTCTGAGGCAGATAAATTAACACACCCAAAACAAGATACAGGTATGAGGAAATTTAATAAAAGGAGAATTGATGTTGACAAACTTCCTTGAAGCAAAATAGACCCAACAACAAAATTGACCCCTTAATAGTGGAAGTTGTTTTGTTTTGTTTTTTTAATAAAATAAGGAGTTGCTAATATTTCACCTGCTGTACAAAAGCTGTGAAATAAAGAGGCCTTCAGAATGTGCTAGTCCATCCTGATTTTGCTGGAGACCTATTTAAGGTGTCAGAGCTCAGCGGCACAGGTTTTATAGAAGAGTGACTGTTGTAGATCTTCAACAAAGCATGCTGCCCTGATTACCAGACTTTGAAATATAACAGAGGGATTTTTATACAGATACCTATAAGGCTTTTTTTTCCTCTGCATATTTACTGAATATGCAAGTTTTGTGCCTATCTTAGACTGCCATCCCCTGCCCTGGGGATGGATGGCACAGGAGATGGTGGTGATTAAAAGTTCTGTCTGAATCAGGTGGGGCAAGAAGTGCCAGCAATTCCCCTCGTCTTCAATCAAGCTGCATAACATAAAAGATAAATCCACATTTGAATCCCCACATCAAATTAGAGACCAGTAAGTAAGTAAGAAATGACAATTCCTCTTGCCTGAGCCTCTCTTTCCTAATTTAGCTAACTCATCCTTCAGACACTGTCCTGGGGTGTGGAGACAGTGTTCTCACAGGAGAATGGATAATTGGTACATAAACTCTGAAAATCCTGAAAGATACAGCAAGGCCATGAGATGCCTGAGGAAGCCTAAACAAGCAAGATAAGAAGCAGCTGGATTTCACCCAGTTAATGAGACCTGTGGACTGTTGGCAAGCTTTTGAGATCAAGTTCCCACACCTGTGCTTAACCAATTATATGCTAGTTGCAAAGGGTCTTCAAGACATGTATCCAATCATAATATGCCAAATCACTGTAAGTGCATGTAAGAAATAGTATTTAAGGGGTTAAGGCTTTGGCCACTGTGCAAGGTGCCTGGTGTTCGCATGAAGAGTTCTGCCAGCACCTTGTCCCTGAAAGTCAGCTCAGTCAAGGTTTGCTGGAGCAAAAAATGTACCTGTTGCCTTAGTTGAGTTAAATACATGGCTTGGAGAGCTTGTCCCCAGATCTGGGCTAGCTGGAAGCACTTTTAGCACAATCCAGTTACCCACCATGGGCACCAGGAGCTGTGGCAGTGGCATTGGCCAGCAAAGAGCCAAGTGGAAGCCAGTTTGGATGGAGTTGGCGAGGCACTGAGCAGGGGAAGGATGCCAGGGTGAAGGACAGTGCCTCAGACAGTGGAAACAGGCAGGATGACAGGTTATGTGAGAAAAAGAATTCTTTCTTTGTATTAAGAGCTCTTTACAACACCTCCTTTTGGAACTGATTCTCTGACTGCCCTTTTCAGACAGGGCTTTAAGCACTGAAATGATCCAGCTCAAGGATCCTGTCCTGCTCTCCCAGCTTCTCCATGGGTTTTCATCACTTGTCACTGTGTCCTTCAGAGCTAGACCTCATCTCCAGCAGTGGCAGGGACATGCACAGGTTACAAAGCAGCCTTGGTGGGTCAGGATGCATTTGTCCATTGCTGCCTCTGAGCAGACCAGTAGAAGGTCTTATATGTGCTCTATGCATTGTACCAGGCTCTTTGCACAATTTAAAGCAAGCTTTGAGCAGGGTATCATCAAAGGCCTCTCCAGACTTCTGAAAATGAGGTTCTGCCTGTAACAGCCTCTAGAGCAGTCAACAGTATTATCACAAAAATGAGTAATCAAAATAAAAGGAGCAGAGCTCTGTGCACACTAAGTACCATAAACAAATTTGAAGGATGTGGCAATCTACCTGTACAAACCCTAAAAGCATAACTACACAGTGGGAACATGAGTGTGTTCTCCACTTTGGACCAGTTTTCTGGATTGTTTGGTCAATGTCTCCAGGAGCCTGGCTCCAGATTTCTGTGAGGTCATTTCTGCTCTAACTTGCCCAGGAAAAGCACAGGCTTCCCCCTCTCCCCATGCAGCTTCTCACCTTGTGTAACCACTGCATGCTGAAAGGGTGGGAGAGCTCATCCCTCTTAGCCTTCGGCTTTGCAGACCTCATAAATCAGGTCTGGGCATCTTGGGTATTCAGGAGGTTTTGTCGTGTAACGAGCTGTGGGGAGGTGCTGGTGCATGTTCTACCTGAGAGCAGCGTTCTGCAAAAACGCTGGATCAGTTAAAAGAAAAAAAAACAACAGTGTCTGGAGGGGATGTGTTTGCTCTGCCAGGACAAGGACGGGCAGTGAAGCTCCTGCTCAGCTGATAGGGTCTAAAGCCCAGCAAGTCTCTGTGTGATGAAGAACATACAAGACACATTTGGGCCTGCAAGGACTTGAAGTTGCTTCTGGCCCTGGCTTTCAGTAAACAAAAGTCAGCAGACCAATTGCACATGGATAGTAAAAACAACAGTCTGTGTAGTCTTTCTACATAGAGTCTTGAGAAAACCAAGCCGAAGATTTTGGGGTTTCATCAAAACCAGTTGGAGAAGCAGTTGTGTGGCCATAGGGAGACATGGCCAGCCAAAGACATGCAAGGAGGAGCTCAGATTGCAGACATTAGTGCAAGGACTGAAAAGGATGCTCATACTTGGCAGTCCTTGGCCCTTCTGCCAATGAAAGCTGCCTGCAAGTCACCAGGATGTGGGCACTGCTGGGGGAGAGCTGGCTGGATCAAGGGAAAAGCCACCATATGCCACAGGAACCCAAAGGGAACATGCTTTGGTGACCATAAGCTGCCCAACATTCTAGGCATTACCACACTTTCACTGTTTCACTATTTCTTACATGTTTGAAGTCAGCTGGTTGTTTGGATCTTTAAAAGATTTCCCACATGTCCCGATGAACTGCAGGAATTACAGGGCTGATGCCAGGCTGAGCTCCCTGCTGTGTACTGTAGTCTCCTAACTCTGCTCTTATTGCCTGTCCATCCATCTGCAGCCTTGCTCCTGCTAAATGGTATTAAGCCATTTGCCAGCATTGTGTTCTATTAGGGACAAAAATAAATAAATCATCCAGATTGACAGAGTTGATTGAAATAGTCTTTTCTGAGAGGCACTGGCTTTCCACAGTGTAAAGAGTTCAAGCTCTCATGTGACACATTGGCTTGTGCAGTTACTGCAGAAATCAGCATTGACTCTAGACAGCGTGGTCACACGGAGAGAGCAGGAACCTGAGAAAACAGCCAGATGGAAAGGTCTGGCCTGATGAGCTGCTAATTGGACAGACCTTCCTCAGGTAGAGAAAGTAATTGCTTCAAAAGGAAAATGAAAATGCCAGTTCCTAGAAGAAAGACTTTTAAAGCCACAATAATTCCTGGTGTAAATCAGACCCCCCAAATAACCAACAATTACTGTTGCTGGTCACTTTTTTTTTTTTTTCCCTTTAGAAGAGACATTTGGGGATGGAAAAATCCTTTTGTCACTTGCTCATGTTTGTTTTCTTTATATACCTCTAGTATTTTCTAGAAAAAGCCATAAGCCTGGCATTACCCAGTTAGAAAGTCTGCAAGCCTCAAACCTCTCTAGCTTTTTTCCGGTTTCCATGTTTAATTAACATTAATACTTTAAATTAAAACATAGAAAACTTAAGCAAAATTAGTCTCTCTTTTTTTCTAGTACCCTGTGGAGTTTTAAGCAGGTGCTATCATTGCTGAGCAAAGGTTTTGTCTGTCTTATTAAACCAAATTTAGGTTTGGTTTGGAGAGAACCTCCTGCACCCAAGTCAAATGAGATAAACCCACAAGTCTTGCAAAATATTCCCTATGAGATTTTCTTCTTGCTGTGTGGGCCAGATACAATCTGGATTTCTTCCCTGCCCTCAGCAAAGAAAAGTAAGCTGCAAAACCACTTTTACACCTGCCTAATTTTGGCCATGGGCTCACAGCGTCTTCAGTGTCTGATGCAAGACCCCACCAAGGGCCGACATCAGAAGTAAACAGCATGAGCTATTTCAGAGTTTACGGGGCAGGAAAGTGCCCACAGAAGTACAGCTCTGTCCTGTTTTCCCCCAAAACTACAGTCTCTGCTCTTTATTTTGCAGGAACGGAGACTTATACGCAGCCACAAGGCTGCTCTGTGCAGAGCTGTAACAGTGTCTCAGAAATGGGCTGTTTTGCTACAGAACAAGATACCCAGCAGAAACAATTTATGGCAACTATCGGTGATTTAACCACCTGCTTGTTGTGGTCTGTTCTCTGCCTGTGCGCTGGGAAAAAGGCTTCAGCCTGAGAATTTTTGAATGCTGAAGCTAGCTCTGTTGATTCATGCAGATGGTTAGGTGGAAAAGGATGCTTTCAACTTGCATTTGATTTTCCTTGCCCTTATTGAATTTCAGCCTTTCTGTGGACCTGCACATCCTGCTTTGTGTGCCATGGTCTCCCAGGCACCAGTCCTGGTCCTGGTGCAAATCACGGTGTGAGATATATAGGAATGATTCGTGTCAGTGTTAGCATCGAGACAAACACATAACCACCGGGATGGTTATATGAGGTGCTTTATTGAGGCGCCGGGAACCAGGGGTACGCACCCAAATCTGGTTCCGATTCCCGTCAGATCGCGTTCGCAATTTATACACTAAAAATTTCGTAACTAATACATATTCAACACAGATTACATCATTGACTAATACATATGCATCAAAGATTGCTACATCAATCTATTACGACATCAGCCTCTTCTGCGCTTGCGCCGCCCCTCTGGTGGTCGCCCTGATGAAGTAAGGAGTCTTCCTCAGATGAAGTAAGAAGTCTTCCTCAGGTTGTCCTTTTCACCTTTCCTTTACTTGGCCAGGTCCCAATCGTCTTGTGGACGTTAGCATTCTCTTATCTTCACCAGGATGCTTCTGGTATGCCATTTTTGGCTATCTTAAACTTAGGTTCTGCTTGGGTAGAGTTTTACAATACATACACCTATACTCCCCTCACCATATGCAGTTATGTTAGCTCTTGCTACCAAGACTACCATTGTATCATGTAGTTACAGAGTAACTATGATACAAAACGGCAAAGTTACAACGTCTTCTATTATACAAAGCCTCACTATTGATTTATAAATTTCTCAAATATAATCATTTTACTATTTTATATGATTATTTTATTGTAAAAACTTCACCCTCTCTAACATCAGCAACTTAGGAGTCCTTGTCATCATTGTACTTTGGATGGAATCGAAAATCCTTGAAATCATTGTATCATGTGTAGAATGTATAAGAATGATTAGATTTTCCTGTCAATACAATGATGAAAGAGAAGAAGAAACAAAGGAATAATCCTTCTTAATCAAACACTTTGTTACTTTAAGGGGTACTTTGTTTAACTACTTGAATATCTCAAACGCTTTCCTAATTAAAGGGGTACTTTGTTTAATTGCTTGAATGCCTTAAGGGGGTTAGGTAATCAAGAGAGACATCCTGTCACAGGATGAGGTGAAACTTGTGTATTGAATAAGTAACTATATAAGAAATGGAATTTAGGGGGGCTAAGATGGTGGTTAAGCTTGTGATAGATATCCCCTGTTAATGCATTACCAAGGAATTCAATAACTTTTTAAGAAGTTTCTTCACCCGAAGATAAGACCCCAGCAACAGGAGGAGAACAATGAAAAGGACCCACGTCGATATTCGGGTGAAGGAGACGACAGGATTGGCTGAAACCCAAGACCGAGGAGTATAAGAGACTGTACCCCAGAAATCTCGGTGTGCGTCTTGGGTGGAGCGGAGACTCCCCGGAGTACCCAGCGCTGCTTGCTTATTGACTCTCGATATTAATCAATTGTAATAAAATATTAAATAAATCAGATCATGGTCAAGGCAAAATTTTTATAACAAAATTGGCGACCCCGACGTGATCTTTGTGTGGCTGCTTGGGACTATAGCTCTTACGAGGAGGCGCCCCACAATTTGTGGCTTGGGAGTGGTAGTCCCGAGATCAACGGACAGAGAGGCAATAACCAAGGAATTTGAGCTCCCGTAAAAACTGCAGTATAAGGTACCTATAATTCTTGTGCACGAAGACCCGGACAGGAACAACGGATTGTGAGTAGCGTTCGGTTGGGTGGGAGGGCCGGTGTGTGAGTGTGACTGTGATGTTTTCCTCTAACCGCGGTTCCAGTCTGCCCTGAGGGAATTGGCCGGTGAAGAGAAGGAGTGCTCGGTGATTTGTGTTTGTGCACGACTGAGACACGGACTGGGTGTCCTGGACCTGTGAAAATACGGGCCAGGGCATCGGGATCTGTGAAGCAAGTGTGGACCTCTTCTAAGTGCATTTCCAATCTCCCGCGAGGGACTTGGCGGCTGAAGGAGGGAAGTGATAGTGATTGATTGAGAGGAGACACACCCGGCAGGAGAATGGGTCAGAGTAAAAGCCGTAGCTCTAACTCAGGGAGGGGCCCACGGAGAGGTCCCAGGAATAAGACAGGGAGCGAATTGCCAGATATACCCCCAGACAGTCCCTTGGGATTAATACTTAAGTACTGGGGCTTTTGGCCATCCCAGGAGGCAAAAAGGAAGGAAAAAAATGGTCCATTACTATATGGAAGTGTGGAGCAAAGAGGAAATTCGGCCTGACCATTTATATTGGCCAATATTTGGGCCTTTTGATGATTGGATTTGTCAGGCTTTAAATTTATATGTAAATCGCAAGGAACCTTTCAATCAAGAGGTCCCTTGAAAGAAAGGAAAGGTAAATAAACCAAATAAACAATCATGGGAGCCGTTAGATAATTTACCACCCCCTTATCAGGGGCAGGACTCGGGAAGCAATGGAGAAGGTGTTTACCCTCCGATACCACCGGACCCTACTCCTTCGGCTTCCCTATTCTCCCCTCCCTCCAGTCGCACTAGAAGTAAGATAAAAATACAGGAGGATGAAAATCCTCAGGAGAAAACAAAAAAGAAAGAAACTCTATTCCCCCTCCGAGAGATGCCGATAGGAGGAAATACAGGAGGGATTAGATTTGTATCAGTACCCCTGAATACGGGCGATGTAAGATACTTTAAAAAATAAATGGGTCGGTTATTAGATGACCCTTTGGGGGTTTCTGAACGATTGGATCAGTTTTTAGGCCCTAATATTTATACATGGGAAGAGATACAGTCAATATTGGGAATATTATTTACTGCCGAAGAAAGATCTGTGATTAGGCAAGCCGGAATGAGAAATTGGGAGAGATGACATCAACAGGGTCCTCCCGGAGAGCAAAAATGGCCTAATCAGAATCCCTATTGGAATAATCAGAGTGGCCATGACAGTCAAAGCATGGCAGACTGTTATAAATGCATTATTAATTGTTGTCTCTGTTACAAGTGTTGTAAGATTTTGGTCTTGTGATTTTGGTGTTGGTGACAGACTTTTATAACTGTTAATTGTTAGTTTGATACAATGTTAGTCTCCTTCTCGAGTGTTGTAACTGTGTGGAGTGTGTCTGTGGGATCCCATGTGTGTGTGTGAATGCAAGACTGATAGTGGGAAATCAGTAGAGTGGAGAGATCTTGAAAAAGAGTCCTTTAGAGTGCATTTTGGCACATTGGAAAGAACTGGGTTTCCTGGGGGCTCGGTAAATGAGAAAACGTTGATAAAATATTGTAACCAGTGATGGCTATTGTATACTTTGGAAGATCAGGAAAATAGCCTAAAAATGGAACTTTGAACTATGATACATTGTTACAATTAATGTTGTTTTTGAGGGGGCAGGGAAAATGGGATGAAGTAATGTATGCAGATATGTTTTTTTCACTTTAAGAAACCACCCCATGTGACAGATGGAATTCAAAATTAATATAGCTCTGACAGATCCCTTAATTTTGGCTTTGGAAAAGGACAGGAAAAAAACTGAAAGCTAAGCTGGAGAAATGTTGTTCAGCCTTTGATATTAGGGGAATGATGTTTAAAAGTTAAAAAAACAGTAATCAGGAAAATAAATAGGAAAATTATATATCACAGGTACCTCTGAGAGGAGCACCCTCTATATCTGTCCTATCAGATATTGATAAGGAGGAGACAAAAAGCAGCACATTCACATTGAACCAGAAATGCTGTTGCACAGGCAGGCATCTGTAACCCCTGCAGAGCAGGGTGAGCAGCTCTGAGAAAAAAAAAAAAGGGGGGGGGGGGAACCAAGGAGGAAAGGGGAGGAGCTCGTGCAGCTCCTGTGTTTGAACACGGGATGAGTGCTGGGGCAGGCAAAAAAGTGGGAACAGACATGTTGATAGACGGGACTGAGGGGTTGTTGAATGCTTTGAAACTGGTGGAGGAGGAATGTCGGGCAAAGGTGGGGGAAGTGGGTTCTTCAATGGGACCGGATCGGTGTGTGTGTGCTGTGTGGAGTTTTGGACGCTGGAAGTGAGACTGCCCTGGGGGAGAGTGCCATGGGGTGGCTCCGGTGGCTGAATTGGAAGTAGACTGACAAGGGACCTGGGGAATCTACCCCAGCAGATCCACTGGTTAAATTAAAACTAGGGACCAGAGGAAATAAAGTGGAATTTTAGTAGATACAGGAGCAACTTATTTGGCGTTAATTCAGAGGGAAAAGAATTTGTTACAGATGTGGGAGCTACTGGCCACCAAGGAAAAAAAAAAGGAGGAAAAAAGAGGCATTCTTTCTGAAACCCTTAAAGTACAAATTGAGAAAACAAATAGGAATGCATAAAATTTTTATGCATGCTAAATTCTCCGAAATCTTTATTAGTGTGAGAAGCAACATTTAAAGAAGGAAAAATAAAATTGAGAGTTAAAAATCAATTAATTGCAGTTTTGAGTTTCTCTTTAATTCAACAGAAAAAGCAAACAGGAGGACCTCCCTGAAATAGAAGAAATCCTTAATCCAGGTATATCTGGGAGTATGGGCATCTGAAGTTCCAGGTAAGGCGAAAAATGCTTTTCCTGTTAAAGTAGAAATAAAAAGGGGGGCCTGCCCAATTAGAATAAAACAATATCCCTAAAATTGCAGGAAAGGGAATTAAAAAATCATTGATAAATTTTAAAATATAAATTCTTAATTGAATGTGAATTGGAATGTAGTACTCCTATCTTGCCAGTAAAGAAAAGTTGCAGATTGGTTCAAGATCTCAGGAATGAACAAATTTTTAGAGGATATTCAGTAATAGCTAATCCATATACCTTATTGACTAAATTGAATCAGAAATGGTTTGCCATCTTGGATTTAAAGGACTCTTTCTTTTGCTTACCATTGGCCAAAGAAAACCAGAATTTATTTGCTTCCAAATGAGAACATCCTGATACAGTAAGGAAAACCCAATTAACTTGGACAGTGTTACCTCAAGGGTTTTAAAACAGTCCAATGATTTTTCAAAATCAGTTGGCACTGGAACTAGAATCATGGAAACCACCCACTCAGACAGGGACTCTGTTACAATATGTGGATGATTTACTGATAGCTGGAAAATCGGAGGAGGAAGCCCGAGAAAATACTATAGACCTATTGAACTTTCTCGGAGAAAAGGGATTGAAAGTTTCAAAATCTAAATAGCAATTTTCGGGAGAAAATGGGAAATAATAGAGTCTGGATCAATGAGTGCAAGTTGGTCAGCCCAGGCATGCGAGTTATATGCCTTGTTAAGAGCATTATAAAGACTAAGAAATAAAAAGGGACTATATTTACTGACTCAAAATACACCTTTGGTATAGTCCACACCTTTGGAAAAATATGGTAAGAGAGAGGCTTGATAAATACCCAAGGGAAAGGGTTAGTACATGAAGAATTAATAAAACAAATATTGCAAGCTATGAGGGAACTTGAAGCAATAGCTATAGCTCATGTTAAAGGACATCAAAAGGGATTATAATTTAGAACCAGAGGAAATAACTTAGCAGATGAAGAAGCAAAACGGGCAGCTTTATTGACTTTAATGACTAAAGAGTAATTAGGAAAAGAGGAAAAAACAAATGGACTAAAAGCATATTCTCAAAGTGAGATAAAAGAATATGAGAGACTAGGAGCTAAATTAGAAGACAATAAATGGATATTACCTGATGGGAGAGAGATGTTACCTAAAGGTTATGATAGAAGAATATTGCACAGAGTGTATCAGCAGACGCATTGGGGAACAAGAGCACTTACTGATCAATTTTTAAAATTCTATGGCTGTATGGGGATTTTTGAAATAGCTAAGCGAGAAATATAGGGATGTCTAACTTGCCAAAAAAATTAATGAGAAACTAATGAGACAAACTCCAGAGGGGGAAGACCTTTGGCCCACTGACCCTTTGAAAGATACAGGTTGATTTTACCGAACTACTAAAAGTAGGACGGTATAAATATCTTTTAGTAATGATAGATCAATTAACTCATTGGGTTGAGGCCATACCCACTGCTAGAGCTACGGCTCATGTAGTGGTGAAACAATTACTCAAGAATATCATTCCCAGGTATGGAATGATCGAGGTAATAGATTTGGACCAGGGATCTCATTTTACCTCTAAAGTCCTTAAAAGCGTTGTAACAGCTTTGGGAATCCAACAGGATTATCACACCCCTTGGCATCCCCAGAGTTCTGGGAGAGTAGAAAGGATGAACCAAACCTTAAAACATCAGTTATCAAAATTAATGATTGAAACTAAAATGTCATGGATCAAATGTCTTCCTCTGGCCTTGTTAAATATTAGGACTATGCCAAATTCGACTACTGGAATCTCACCTTTTGAGATGTTATATGGGATGCCATATACCCAGGGACTACCAATAGATCATCCCAAGTTGGAGGATGCTACTATTCAACATTATATCACTACTTTAAACAAAAACATGCAAGAACTCAGGGCCAAGGGAATGCTAGCACAAAGCACCCCTTTGGAATTTTCAATACATAAAATTCAACCAGGGGACAAGGTATTAATAAAAAGTTGGAAAGAGGAGAGTTTGTTCCCTCGTTGGAAAGGACCTTTTCTTGTTCTCTTAACCACAGAAATGGCAATAAGAACTGCTGAAAAAGGGTGGACACACACGTCACGAGTAAAAGGACCGGTAAAAGAATGGAGGGTCGTGACTGAACCTGGAGACACCAAGCTGGCCCTCAAAAGGACTTAATGAGTAACTGAGGGAATTCATATTGACTCTTGTAAAATGATAAGGGAAATACAGGTATAACTGGGCCCAGAGTTTCAATTGTTAAAAGTATATTATTGCTTGTAGGCAGGACCAAGAATAATTTTTGAGAAATCAGTTACAGTTCTTTTGCATTCAGTGTAAAATTATCACCTCATTGGAACAGTTGTTTTGGGGCAAATGCTATTGCCATAATAACCAATGGAAAATATACCTCTGACCTACCAGAGAGGGCAAGACCGGAGGAAATAAGGTGTTGCAGCTGAAAAGGTCTGCTGAGGGCTGCAACCCCTGGGGCTGTGACCACTGAGCACTATGATCCTGACCAGACCTCTTTTGGTGTTGGTCCTGATAAGACCTGTATGGGAAACTGCCGCGGCTGCTAGAAACAACTGTAGTGAATGTGTTACTGCAACTAGACAAGGAAGAGTGACCTCTCAAACACTGATCTATCACACCATGTATGAATGCAAAGGAACGGTAACCGGCTACTGTATATATAATCAAACTCAATATGGACTTTGTAAAGAAGGAACTAAAACGGTATGTTTTAATCTGAAAGAAAATATTTTGAGATCCTGTGATGAAAGGCTTTGTAATGGGAACTGAGTATTGGTTAGGTGTTAATAGAGCAATGATTGTTTTAAACTGAACTTGTATCTATTTACCAAGGGAAAATAGGACCAACAACCATATGCAGTGGCCAGTCCTTTGCATGCAAGAAAAAACAGCACCTGCAAGCCCACGGCATGCCCTGGCTCTGGAGATGGTGTGTCTCAATAACCAAGCATGGGCTGTTCAGGCACCTCAATGGCAGAATAAGTCTCCCTGGGTGAAACGAATGTGCTTTGACTTGTTCTTAGTTGAGCAAAGCCATCAGATTAATACTGAGTCCCCACTGGAACCACTTTCTCTGACACCTAATTCCTGACGATTTAAGAAGAGGGAGGTGCTACCTGAGTCAGTGAAAGCTGGAGAAACTGAAATACAGAGTATTTCTTCACCTAACCAACCTCTGTTCACTTGAGTACATTGTGCTGCTTTTCTCCTCATATCCTGAAGCCTGGCCCTGGGTTTGGTTATCCATTTCCCACTAGCAAAAGCTCTGCACCTCTGCAGATGACACAAGGTCTCAGCGATTCTTTGCACCATGGTGCGGCAGGAGCCGGCTCAGGGCTCTTCTCTGCAGAGAAGCTGATATCTGGTGGGACACAAAAGTCATTACAAGTCTTACTACATTCCAGTCTGGGTTGCATCAGACTTAGAATATGAATAATGGTGGGGGGAATGTGTTGTGTACATAAAGGCAGGAGATTTTAAAGTATTTTTGGCTATTTTGCTCTTATGAGCAATATGCCCTTTCCTATCTAGAACTCATTTCTCAGCCCAGGCTTTCTGGGATTTCTTTTTACTCACATCTTTTCTACTCGGTTCACCCAATTATTTATACTTCTCTTTAGAAACAACAAAGTGGATTCAAAGATATCTGAGGTGGTGTGAATGGGGCTGAGTCCCAGACTGTGCCCCTGGAAGCAATCTCTCTACAAAACCCTGACCTCAGGATGAGGTGAGCCAGGGACCTGTGCAATGACATTGGCATTTAAGAGGAGTGCTTCTGTACCACCTTGGTACTTAAACGAGTGGAAAAAAATATCAAAACATGTTCATAAATAAAATGGTAATAAATCAAAACAAGCCTGATGAAAGGTAAGGAAAAAGAGTTTCAGCTGGTATCAACCAGACTCCATCCCTGATATTGTGAACCCACAGTGAAGTTTAAGCAGCTCTAAAGAAGCTTAGGTAGCCTAATTAATGGTTCACTAGCCTAATTAAGGAAGATCTCGGACAGACATAAAGACAGTCTAAGATTTCTGCTTTCTCATCACTGGCACACTGACTCAAGCAGATTGATGTGGGCCAATGTCACAGAAAGACATGACAATAGCTGGACAGTGATTTTCTGTGCAGCTGCTGGAGCATTTTAATCAGGAGCAGCTTCAAGTCTGGGCTGGTAAATACTGCCATGGCCTAGTGACACTGCAGACACCCTGCACACTTGAAATACCACCATCAAAGCTGCTCTGATGAAATAGTGGAGGCAAATACCAGTTCCTGCAGCAACCTGTGATGTCTGAAAAAGGATAAGCACAAGAAGGTAGTGACACATTCAGAAGAATTCAGCTGCTCTGCAAGGCTCTGTTGGGGAGGGTTTCAAATCTTCCCCTGGTCCTCCTCTATCTTCATCTAAAGTAATCGTTTTCTCTGCCTGTCCTGACACTGCACTAAATCTGCAGTGTTTATTTTGATTCTCAGGGCATTTCCTCTTCCAGTGCTCCTTCTGTTTACAAATTGCACACTGATCATTCTCTAAGTGAACCCGTGGAGTCTGTCCACAAACCTTTCAATGTAATCCTTCTTTTTGACCCTTTACTCCTGGGCTGCTCCCCCCTTTCCTGGTTTCCTGTGTGAGAGTTACAGCCAACTTTTTTTTTTTTTATTTCCCCCTATTATTTCAATTTTTTATCCTTTTCCCCTCTCCCTTTCAAGTTCTCTGTTATTGTACACTCTCCAGTCTGTTTCCAGCAGTTTATTGAGTGACCGAGAATCTGTCCCTCCCAGTTTTTGCAGCTTGCATTTAATATCTGGATTTGATTGATCAATAAAAATATAAGATAACTGCACTGCATCTTTTTCAGGGTCCATATCAGTATACTTCCTAGCCATCGCCATAAGTCTTTCATAAAAGGCAGACAGAGATTCCCCTTTCATCTGTATTACTGGATATAATTTTGCCCGGTTCTTTGCTTTAGGAATTGCATGTTTCATTCCTGCTTAAACCATGACAATTCCAAACAAAACCAACCGCTGATACTTGGCTAACAGAAACCACTGAGCCAGAACATTCGGATCCCATTTAGTGTCTTGTGGAGGGAAAGTGGTCATCCACTGACCCCCGCTGGGCCCCCTGAGCATGGATCTTTTCTGCCTGATCCTGTATTTTGACTCGTTATGTGCTGGTCTCCTTACACCACACAGCAGTTAAAGAGTTTTCCTGGGCATTCTGACATGTCCTAGGGCACATGCAACACTTATTACCCTGAGTCTGCTCATCTCCAACACACTGGTGTTCCTGGGTGTCATGCTGGAATGATTTTGTGTTCCCCTGTAGCACTCTCACTCCACATGCCCTCACCAAACTCGCACTGTAGTGGATTCTAACAGCATGGTTGAAGCAGTCACCACTCAGTAGCTCCATGTGTTTTTTTCTGTTTGAAAGGCTTACCTTCACTCTCTTATATCTATACAGACAGTGCCAGAATACTCTAACGCACCAGCTCTTCCTACAATTGCAATGCATTTTTGGTTGATTTAGTTACAGTGCTGTCAGCATGTCCTCCCACTTAATCTGTGGCATTAATTCCTTCCTTGCTACTAGCTTCAGAAAGTATTAACAAGGGAAAAATAAATCAAGTGCTAGAGCACAAAGACTAGTGGGAAAAAGCTTTTGAGTCTTTTGTGAAGCTTTCATGCCTTTTATTCTTTACTTGGCTGATACAGCTGGATTTACCATCCTGTTGAATGAGCATATTTCAGAATACAAAAAAATAAAATAATGAAGTAAAACAATGTGCTCTTGTATAGGTCAGAACTGAAGATGGGCTGCCAGATATAACAGCACAGGACAACTTTATAGCAGTACAACGAAACATGCAAACACAGGCATGTGTGTGTGCGTCTGAACTCGGCCATGTTTGGGAGCACACATCTGTCTGCCAGCTGGGTGAAGATGTTTGTGTGAACATGCAGGAGTATATCCATGCATGTCATGTGGGAATGTGTCCTTCTTATGCTGAGGACACCAGAACTACACACAGTACTCCAAGTGAGGTCTCATGAGAGCAGAGTAGAGGGGCAGGATCACCTCCCTCAACCTGCTGGTCACACTTCTTTTGATGCAGCCCAGGATACGGTTGGTTTCTGGGCTGCAAGTGCACACTGAAGCCGGCTCATGTTCAATTACTCATCAGCCTACACCCCCAAGTCCTTCTCCACAGGGCTGCTCTGAATCTCTTCTCTGCCCAACCTGTAGCTGTGCCTGGGATTGCTCTGACCCAGGTGTAGGACCTTGCACTTGGCATGGTTGAAATTAATGAGGCTGGCATTGGCCCACCTCTCAAGCATGTCATGCTCCCTCTGGATGGCATTCCTTCCCACCAGGGTATCAACCAAACCACACAGCTTGGTGTCATTGGAAAACTTGCTGAGAGCACACTCAATCCCACTGTCCATGTCACCAACAAAGATGTTGAACAAGACCGGTCCCAACACCGATCCCTGATGGACACTGCTCATTACCAGTCTCCAATTGGACAATGAGCCATTAACTGCAAGTCTTTGCGTGCAGCCATCCAGCCAGTTCTTTATCCACTGAGTGGTCCATCCATCAAATTTATGTCTCTTCCAGTTTAGAGAAAAGGATGTCGTGTGGGACAGTGTTGAACGCTTTGCACAAGTCCAGGTAGATGACATCAACTGCTTTGCTCCGTCCATCAGTTCTGTAGCCCCATCATAGAAGGCCACCAAATTAGTCAGGCAGGATTTCCCCTTAGTGAAGCCATGTTGGCTGTCACCAACCACCTCATTGTTTTTCATGTGCCTTAGCATGCCTGCCAGGAGAAACCGCTCCAAGATTTTGCCAGACTCTCTGGTCTGTAGTTGCCTGGGTCATTCGTTTTCCCCTTCTTGAAAATGGGGGTTATATTTCCCTTTTTCCAGTCATTGGGAATTTCACCTGACTGCCATGATGTTTCAAATATGATGAACAGTGGCTTAGCAACATCATTTGCCAGCTCCCTCAGGACCTGTGGATGGATTTCATCAGGTACCATGGACTTGTGCACATTCAGGTTCCTAAAATGATCTCGAACCTGATCCTCTCCTACAGTGGGCCTAAGGTCTTCATTCGCAGTCTCTGCATCTGCCTTCCAAGCCTTGGGTGGCATGGTCAGAGCACTTGCCAGTGAAGACTGAGGCAAAGAAGTCGTTGAGAACTTCAGTCTTCTCCAAATCCAGGGTAGCCAGTTCTCCTGTTTCCTTCCAGAGAGGGCCCACATTATCCATAGTCTGTCTTTTGTTTGCTACATACCTATAGAAGCCCTTCCTGTTATCTTTCACATCCCTTGCCAGACTCAATTCTATCTGGACCTTAGCTTTCCTGACCTGGTCCCTAGCTTCCCAAGCAACGTCCCTGTATTCTTCCCAGGCCACCTGTCCTTACTTCTATGTGATCCTTGAATATCAACCAACAGTCTTGGGGCCACCCTGACATCTAGGGCTTTATCCCATGGAACCTTATTGAGCAGGTTCCTGAAGAGGCCAAAGTCTGCTCTCTTGAAGTCCAGGGCATTGAGCTTGCTGCATGCCCTTCTTGCTATCCTGAGGTTCTCGAACTCTGCCATTTCATGATTGCTACAGCCAAGGCTGCCCTGGAGCATCATATTCCCAACCAGCTCCTCCCTGTTGGCGAGCACGAGGGAAGCATGGCACCTCTCCTTGTTGGCTCCTCTATTACTTGCAGAAGGAATTTGTCTTCCACACAATCGAGGAACCTCATGGATTGTTTGTGCTAGGCCGTACTGTCCCTCCAACAGATATCAGGATGGTTGAAGTCCCCCATGAGGACAAGGGCCTGCGAGCGTGTGGCTGCTCATATCTGTCTATAGAGAGCTGCATCCAGAGTCCTCCTAATCAGGTGGCCTGCAACAGATCCTCACAGTAATGTCCCCCATCGCTGTTCTCCTTTTGACCCTGACCCACAAGCTCTCTGTTGGTTCATCACCTGGCCCCAGGCAGAGTTCCATACTCTCTGGCCTATCACTGGCATAAATAGTTACTCCCCCTCCCTGTCTGCTTGGCCTGTCTTTCCTAAAGAGCCTATAACCTTCCATTCCAACACTCCAGTCATAGGAGGCATCCCACTATGTTTCTGTGATACCAACAATGTCATATCCCCATAGCTGTGCACACACCTCTAATTCTTCTTGTTTATTCCCCATACTATGAGCATTTGTATAGAGGCACCTGAGCCGAGCTCCAAATAAAGCCAACTCACTGGCTGGAGCAGTTGAAATATCTCTGCATTGCTCCAAGCATTTATTACAGGTGGTGGCAGGTGACTGGGAGCGTTGGGATGGAAAGATGCCCTTCTCTCCCAACACATCTAGTTTAAAGCTTTCTTGACCAGCCTGGCAATTCTCCTACCAAAGCAGCTCTTCCCCTTCTTTGTCAAACCAGCTCCACCAGCCTCCAGTAGACCTGGCCTCCCAAATCAAGTCCCATGTTCTAAATAACCAAACCCCTGACTATGACATCACCCTTCTAACCATTTATTAACCTGCCAAATCTGCCTAGCCTTTTCAAAGTCCTCCCCTTTAACCTGGAGAATTGATGAAAAAAATATGTGAGCTGCAGAGCCCCTAACCACCTCTTCCAGGGCTTTGTAGTCCTTAATGTTCTCCAGTCTACTGGTATCTATATCAGTGGCATCCAGGTGGACCACTAGATATATGTAATAGTCAGTGGGACTTACTAGGCCAGGCAGCCTCCCAGCAACATCCCTGATCTGAGTCCCTGGTAGGCAACACACCTCCCTTGACACGGGGTCAGGCCGACAGATGCATGCCTCTGTGCTTTTCAAAGTAGAGTCCCCTACTACTATGACCCACCTCTTTTACCTGGAGGCATTAGTAAAATCTGAAACTACACTCAGAAATATGGAAAATAAAGTTCTGAGAATGCAATTTGAGCTCACAGAGCTGAAGATCTCTTCACACTCAGTTATGGAAATTACCATGAATGATGCAGCACTGGAAGTCCGATTCAAATAGGGGGGGCAAGTGAATCAGGGCTGGGCCAGTGCAGCTCAGTGGGAGGGAAGGTGGGCCAAGTCCGCCAGGCCAGCAGAGGGTCTCCATGGTGACACCGCTCGGGCAGGAGGCGGGCCGTGGCCTGGAAGCGCCGCTACCCGCTTTGCAGTGTGCCTGGGACAGCCAGAACGGTGCGGGAAGGGCGCTGCTCCTCGTGCTGCCTCGCGCGGCTTTTCAGGCATGAGGAAGCAGGAGAAGAAGTGGAAGGGGGCTGAGATAGATGGAGAAGAAGGTGTCCTGCAAAGCCAAAAAGGAGGTGGTTAGGGGCGAGAGCATGGCGGGCGTGGCGCTCTGGTAGCCCAGGCCCACGAGGGCTGGGCATCCCTTGGGGTGTTGCGGCGCTCCCTTGGATCTCGGGGTGTTCTTTGAAGCGAGGCCCGAAGGAAAGACCGGCGGTGAAGGTGAAAGCACGGCAGGTCGGAGGAGTATGTTGGAGACGGGTATTTCACGTTGAAAACACAGGAGTGTATCCAAATGCAAGTAGCTATAACTTGTCTAAGTCCCTTGGGGGCTGCAGGTGATCACCGGGTACAAGATGTGAAGGTGAAGGGGTTTTGAGGTCAGTGCGTATCTCGTGAGTTTTAGGGTTAGTGTTAGTGCAGTCCTGGTGAAAAAGCAGTGCTTGTGCTCATACCTGTGGGTTAGCCTGTGGAGCCATCAGCGCCTATGTGCAAGGGCAGTCGGAAAAGAGCATAAGGGGTGAAATAGGAACTGCTTTCAGGAAGACTTCCGCATATCTGTGACAAGCTGGAGCAGTGTGTGACAGCAGATGTAAAAGGAGAAGAAAACACAGTTTAAGGGTCCTTTTTGCTTTCCATCTCCCCCATCCCTTTCTTCTGGTCTTAAAAGCAAATTAAAATGTTTGTTTCTCTCACTCCTAGAGTAGGTGCTTGTATTTAGGTCTCAAAACAGCTACTATTCCCTGGTCAGAACGTGTTGTTACCAGCATATTGCTAAACTGAAGATATGGAAGTTGCCAGTGTACATGTATACTGGCTGTAGGGAGAGTTTATGCCATGCTGCATAGGTGAAATCCCCAGATTTTGTAAATCTCTGCTTTAACCACACCATCAGAAAGGTTAATTGAAGGGAGGTGGTGAGCGATGGGGTTTGCAGGAGAGACTGGATCAGAAACTCCCCCTAACTGCAGTCCTGCTTCTGCCCTTGCAGCTCAGTGTATCTGCAGTTTTGGACGCAGATTTTATTTTTAGTTGAAAGCGGATAAAAATACATGCAGGTTTCTCTCCAGCTAAAGTATGGGCTGGGAATAGAAAAGAGTTTCCAGTTCCATTTAGGCATTTTTCCATTGCAGACAAAGAGGAGGACTTAGCTGGGTTGTAGCATGCAGTTGCTCATCATTTTGTCAGGGCCTAAATGATTTACATTTATTTGCAGATTTGTGCAGTGTTTCTGCTGTAGGAATAGCAGGTGTGCATTAAATGCACACTGAGTACCATCCTTTTAAGACTCTTCTGAGCAGTTAGTGTTTTAGGGGAGACCAATCTTTAAAGCATACATGGAAGTATTCCACATGCATTTCTTGTAGTTGAAGGAAGGGAAATTAAGCAGAGTTTTTTAAGAAAAAAGAGAAATTGTGAGGATGAATGCTGGTTTCATGTGGTGTGCAGTGGCTCTGTGCATGTCAAGGAATTCATGTCTGGCTTTTATTTTCAAGAGGATCTTGAATCCCTGATAGCAGAATTCCAAAGTTTAGATGCTAGAAAGACCCAAGTAGTTGAGTTATCCTGCCCATCCCCTCACCTAGGTAAGAGATTGTATGAGGTTTGGGCTATCACTTCTTTTGGTGCTTTTAATGAAATTTCATAGAATCACAGAATAGTGAGGGTTGGAAAGGACCTTAAGATCATCTAGTTCCAACCCCCCTGCCATGGGCAGGGACAACTCACACTAAACCATATCACCCAAGGCCTCATCCAACCTGGTCTTGAACACTGCCAGGGATGGAGCATTCACAGCCTCCCTGGGCAACCCATTCCAGTGCCTCACCACCCTAACAGGAAAGAATTTCCTCCTTATATCCAGTCTAAACTTCCCCTGTTTAAGCGTTAACCCATTACCGCTTGTCTTAACACTACAGTCTCTAATGAAGAGTCCCTCTCCAGCATCCTATAGGCCCCCTTCAGATACTGGAAGGCTGCTATTTATTTATGTAAAGTTTTTTTCCTGAGAATGGAAAGCATAATATCTGGCATAGCTGATATTTGAAGTTATAAAATATCTGATATATTGAATCCCTGTTTCAAAAAAGGAATATGTAAGCAGCGAGGAGAAGCAGACAGGCCAACCCACAATGCCTTGCTCGCACAAAGAAAAAGGGGGGAATTGTTGCAGAATGGCTCTATGAGCAAGGCCATGGAGCCTTAGAGGCCTGTGGGAGCAAGGCAAGGGGCAGGCCCCACAGGTAACCGGAAACCGGAGGTAGGAGGAGAATGTGGAGGAAGCTGTGTGGATCTAACCAATACTGTTGTGCCTAGGAGGCGTGGCTAAATACCAAGCCTATATAAGTGACCTGCATCACAAATAAAGGAGAAGTTTGCTTGTCACCCATATTGGGTTGGCCTGTCTTGCTTCTCCTCGCCGCTTACATACCACCAAGGCAATGTGCTCACCAGGTAGAATATTGGGTGCTGCAGCAGTGGTTGGAATTGTTCTAACAGTGCGCTAAAAATGGATGTGAGTTGATTTCCCTGTCCCAAGGGTTTCTGGCTTCTCTTTATTCTCCTTCTAATGGGGTGTCAGTGGTGTCACTTTGTTGCAGAATGACTCTAAGAGCAGGACCATAGAGCCCTGGAGGACTGTGCGAGCAAGGCAGGGGGTGGCCCCCACAGGTAACCGGAAACCGGACATGGGAGGAGAATGTGGAGGAAGCTGTGTGGGGCTAACCAATACTGTTGTGCCAAGGAGGAGTGGCTGAATACCACTCCTACATATATGTGAACTGCGTCACAAATAAAGTTGAAGTTTGCTTATCACCCATATTGGGTTGGCCTGTCTGCTTCTCGTCGCCTCTGACAAATGGCACCCGAACAGGGACGCGGACTACAGGGCCCTGGTCACTGGGGACCCGGATACAGGGCCCCGACTAGCAGGGACCCGGATACAGGGCCCCGGTCACTGGGGACCTGGATTACAGGGCCCCGACTAGCGGGGACCCGGATTACAGGGCCCTGACTAAGAGGGGACCCGGATACAGGGCCATGGTTAACGGGGACCCGGAACGGCGAGTGAGCGGCGCCGGCGGCAGCAGCCAGGGAGCGCAGGCAATGCTGCTGCGGTGGCGTGATGGACCCGGGTGCTTGGACTAACCGAAAGGGATCCGCCGCTGGGGCGAACCAGACACTGCTGCGTCGGGAGGCCGATCCGGAGACCGAGGTTACAGGACGACCCAGAAGAAGACGATCCGGAAAAGGCCGGCCGTGAAAATGGACCAAGAGGTAGCCCTGGACTTATTACAGTGCTTTTTATAAAAGCGGGGAACTGAGCCCTGAACTTTTTACAGTGCTTTTTATAAAAGCGGGGAATTGAGCCTAAGACTCTAAAGCAGCTAGCAGGTCTAGTGGCTGTACGGAAGGCTAAGGGATTTTTTGCAGATCCTAATACAATATTTGAGGAGAGTGAGTGGCGAAAGTTTGGTGATGAACTATTTGACTCAATGCTTAATGATGATAAAACGGCAAAGAAACTCGGTAAACCATGGAGAGAAGTAATAAACTGTATAAAAAGATACAAGGCGGAAAAGAAAACTGCCGCGGTAGCAACGGAGAAACTAGGAACAGATGTCCCCTGTCGGTTGAAACTGGGGGAAGATTACAACTCGTTCCCCCCAGCTCACGGGAGCACAGGGTTTCCCCCCCCCCCTTCCTTTTCTCCCCCTCCTTCATCAGAAGGTGCAGCAGAGGAGGTGTAACCCCCTGCTCCCCCACCACCCCAGTTCCGAAAGTAGGGACTTTGAAAAGGACAGAGAAAGTGTATTAGAAGGTATACGCATGATAAATGTCGAGGAATCCGAAAGAAAGAGGGCAGTGCCTTGGCGCCGGATCGATTGCAGCGCCATTTTGAAGCACGCAGTAGAAAATAGAGATCTAGCGGGAGATTTAAAGGAACCGCGAGCCTCTCCAACCCACTATGCCCTAGAGTGGAAATTTTTAACTTAGTTACGGATTAGCCAGGTCTGCAGATGGCCACATACCGAACGAGAGACATCTGATAAGAAAGACACAGCTGCGAGCAGCGGAGACCCCGAGTTCAGCGCAGGATCAGCCCCCGAATCCCCTGAATCTGAGCCAGATTTATATCCTCTGCTTCCAGACCCTGACTCTTCGTCTCCCGGATCGGTCTGCTCAGACTTACTGGCAACCTTTTGTTGTTGGAACAGGGACATGGATGTGAAGAGTTTGATGGAATGTCTTGTATGAGTCTCTTTGATTATGCTAATTCGATGCACGCACAGCTGAGAACCCTGGCTCAGCTTACCCAGCAATAGTAAATGAGCAATATCCTAAGAATAACTAGATGGTTGTCTTCACGGGGCATTACAGGTTGAGTCAAACACTGCTGTTTAAAGTATTGCACTTATGTATCATTGTTAGGTTAATCATCGTAGCTATTAGACTTGCTTATAGTTGTGTGATAAAACAGGTGAACAGAATAACCCACAATGCCTTGCTCCCACAAAGAAAAAGGGGGGAATTGTTGCAGAATGACTCTAAGAGCAGGACCATAGAGCCCTGGAGGACTGTGCAAGCAAGGCAGGGGGTGGCCCCCACAGGTAACTGGAAACCGAACATGGGAGGAGAATGTGGAGGAAGCTGTGTGGGGCTAACCAATTCTGTTGTGCCAAGGAGGAGTGGCTGAATACCACTCCTATATATATGTGAACTGCGTCACAAATAAAGTAGAAGTTTGCTTATCACCCATATTGGGTTGGCCTGTCTGCTTCTCCTCGCCGCTGACATCACTTCACTTCTTCTGCTGAGGGGGCCTGTACAAGCCTGTCTATGGTGCTTGTGCTCTCTGGAAGCACCATTGGGTAGCCCCTGGAGATGTTAAGTGTGAAGATTGGGGTTGTATCTGTTGGATTGGCAGGACGCATGGTGGAGACTCTTCTGCTGAAGATGAGCTAGCTCTCTTTGCTGCATCATATAGGGACCAGCTCAACCATCCATAATCCCTGGATAGCACTGAATTTTCAAAAATGCTGGTTGGGGTATATCTTTTAATTTGACCAAAGTGCTATGAATGGCAGAGTTGCTGTGTATGATTGTGTCCTTAATGTATACAGGCCTACATCTATGGGCATTACAGATACTGCTACTGCAGTGTGAAAGACCCATTGCTGTAGGGTGTCCCTGCTAGCATGCAGCAGATGGGTTTTGCCAGGTATCCTAACTGTACAACACAATGGACCATTAGCACTGACTGTGTGTTTCCTGCCTTTGGGTTGCGAATTTTTTATTTCCTTGTCACATAGGCTGTTTTTCTTTAAGTCTGCAAAGGCAATACACAAAGTTGTCTAAATTTTCTCTGGGATATCATGATACCCCCCTAGAATTCACCTCTTGTGCTTGTGTCATTAAAGTCACTGGCTGGTTGTGATGATGAGGGATTTGTGTTTATTTAGTTTATGTGAACACCTGCACATTAGAAACTGGACCAAAGACTTGTATTTTTTGTAGGTCTTTGGCCCTCACCAGCTGTTTGATCGATTATCTTACCTCTTGCAGCAAGTGGCTGGATGACTGGTACATTTCAAGAACTTCCATACAGGAGACAAATGTTATTTTCCTACCCATGGTCTAAGCTCTTTAGAGCTTCCTGATAAGATCCAACACCCTGGTTAGGTTCATATACTCTTGTTATGCTACACCTAAATGCCAGTCTTGCTCTAAGCTGTGTCCTTTCTTGAATTGAAAGGTTCTGACTTGAATTTTGGGGCTCTCTTGCAGTGCTTAAAATAAAACTTTATTTCAAAGGCCAGGTTCCACAAGGAGTCTGTAAATTCAAGCACTCCCTAGGTGATAAGGAGGTTGCTTTGTGGGTGTGGAGTTGAGAGGGGCTTTGCTGGGTGTTGGTAGCCAGCAGGTGGCTGTCTAGCAGCTCAATCTGAGCTAAGCAGGAGGCTGTGCATCAGGGAGCTGCATCTGGATTACCACAAAAATCAAATGGGAGTCCTGCTTCAACAATGAGTTTTTTGTCTGATAATTAATTATAATTGCACAAGAGACAGTTCAGACTCATTAGTTGGCTGGTTTGTAGTCTTCCTTGAGACTTAATTTTTGATGTGTATTCTGCATTAGGCAAACAGAAGCATGTCTGTGGGTTTGTGTGAGCATGTTTTCAGTCCTATTTGTCATTTCTGGTCTCAGAAATACAATTCTCTGAGTTACGCTGGCTTCATTACATCAGTTCAACAGAGCCGAAGTGAGAACAGCTACAGATGGGAATTATCAGCTGTTTAAGGAGAAGGTTTGCCTAGTGTCGTGGTTTAAGCCTAGGTGGTAATTCAGAACCACTCAGCTGCTCACTCACTCCCTTCCCTGGGTTTGCGTTTACCTGAAGCATGAATAACCCAGACTGTCTTCCCCAGCAAATTCTTTATGTGCACCACAGGAACTTTATGTCCCTCTACAGCACGTAAATGTTTTGATTGGGCTGGGCCAGCCCGGTTGGCAGATACTCTGGTGTTGACCAACCAGGTGACTTTTGGTAAATGTGTATCCCAGTGTTTGAAAGTCCCACCACCCATTGCTCTCAGTATAGGTTTTAACAGCCCGTTGTACCACTGGATTTTCCCAGAGGCTGGTGCATGGTAGGGGATGTGATATACCCACTCAATGCCACGCTCTTTGCCCAAGTGTCTATAAGGTTGTTCCAGAAATGAGTCCCATTATCTGACTCGGTTCTCTCTAGGGTGCCGTGTCCCCACAAGATTTGTTTCTCAAGGCCCAGGATAGTGTTCCAGGCAGTGGTGTGGGGCACAGAGTATGTTTCCAGCCACCCGGTGGTTGCTTCCACCATGGTAAGCCCATGGCACTTGCCTTGGCAGGTTGGTGGGAGTGTGATATAGTCAATCTGCCAGGCCTCCCCACATTTGTACTTCAGCTATCATTCTCCATACCAAAGAGGCTTTAACCACTTGGCTTACTTAACTGCGGCACATGTTTCAAATTCATGAATAACCTGTGCAGAAGTGTCCATTGTTAAAGTCCACCCTTTGATCACGAGCCAAACTTATTAGTTGTTGGAGACATTGCTGTTATCCTGTTGATCACATCTGTGGGGATCTAGCAACGTCCATCTTGCTATTTTATTACCAAAAATTGAATCTCCTGTGCAGGTTCTTTGACCTTAATCATTTTATGGCAAAACAGGCTTTTAGCAGGATTTGGATTATTTTCCTCCCTTTCTCAAAAATTTCTTCCACTGTATCACCCCACACGATAATGGCATCAATGTATTGCAGGTCTTCTGGAGCTTGCCCCTATTCCAGTGCAGTCTGGATCAGTCCATGGCAGATGGTAGGGCTGTGTTTCCACCCCTGGGGCAGTCAGTTCCAAGTGTGGAACCATATGGGGCTACTAAAGTATGAGTGGGTCTTGCTGATCATTCCTTGGCTCTCCAGTCTGCGGATCAGCTGATGGATGGGAATCAGGGAGTCTCGGTGCGATATTGCCGCAGGTGCACTGTTGTGGTTGCAATTGGCACTTGTTGTTCTTCGACTTTCAGCAACACCACAACAGAAGGTTCCTCTGAGAGACCAGGCAAGGTGGACAGCTGCTCAATTTCCTCTGTCTCCAAAGCAGCAATACCAAATGCTCATCGGTACCCTTTTGGGTCCTTGAAGTGCCCTCTCCTGAGGCAGTCTATGCCAAGGATGCATGGAGCCTCTGGACCAGTCACAATAGGGTGCTTTTGCCACTTCCTCCCAGTCAGGCTGATTTCAGCCTGCAGTACAGTCAACTCTTGGGATCCTCCTGTCACTCCAGAAATAAAAATGGGTTCCACCCTTGACAGCTTGATGGCATCAGGGTGCCCTGTGTAATGGTATCTACTAGAGCCTGATACTCCTGTGGGACTGATGTGCCAGGCCATCTGATCCATACAGTCCAGTAAACCCAATTGTCCCTCTCCTCCACCTGGCTGGAGGCAGGGGCCCTCTAATATAGATCATGAGATTCTCCCTTTACATCTTGTATAAAGGGATTGTAATTCCTTATCATAGGAAGTGGAGTGAAATCAGCTCTTCCACTCCATCTGGGACGCTGCTCACCAAAGATTGGAGCAGCAACTTTCTCGGGAGGATCATCATTGACCGTTGTTTTCCTTTTCAGTTCACACACCCGTTCCTCCAGAGCTGAGGTAGGTTTTCCATCGCACTTTCTCATGTCCCAGCATCGGAGCAGCCAGGTGATGATGTGCTCCCCTGGTTGACGGGTAAAATCTTTTTGCATATTCTGTAGCTCAGTTGAGGTCCGGGGTCAAGAAGTCACCTCTTCTTCCTCTTTTTGATTCACATATTAATAACTCTTGTTCAGATGCTGTCCTATGTATTAAGTGCATTGGTTCTTCATCTTTCTTCACTGTGCGGGTTGCTCTTTGTGCCTCTTTTTTTGTTTTTCCCCTTGCATACTGGGGCAACCGATATTGGCACGAATTGGTCCTTTGGTTTAGCTGCAGTGATTATCACTGTGGTTGGAGTGGCTGCAGTATCTGTTGTCAGGGCTGGTGCAGCTGCTGTGCTTGGGGGTTGAGTAGAACCAGCAGCTGCACTCTCTGTTGCTGTTGGGGTTTGAGTAGCTGCTGTACTTGTCGCTGGGATTGGTGTAGTTGCTGTGCTTGGAATTGGATTAACTGCGTTGTCTGTAGTCAGAGTTTGAGTAGCTGCTGTATTTGGAGTTGGAGTAGCTCGTTGTCTGTTGCTTTGCCATCAGATCCAGAGACATCTCTTTCCCTTTGAAGGTGCTGAACAGTGTTGAACAGGGTTCTGTAAGCATAGGCCAAGCCCCAGCACGCTGCCATGATTTGTCCCTCTCTGGTATGACCAGGGTGACAACAGACCTCATTTAAGTGTTTTACTGTTTTTTCTGGATTTTGCACTTGTTCAGTGGTGAAGTTTCAAAGGACTTGAGGGGCCCACTGGCCTAGATACTTGCCCATACTGATATGCGGATAGACTCTACAACTCTTTAAAGTTGTAAAGTAGGTATGCATTTATTCAGCTGAGGCACATGGGGGAATGGTTCCTCCAAAAGCATGTGCGCCTCAGTGTCGTTTTCCCTCTACATTTATTCTCTAAAGTAATACATATGCATTGGGTTACTCAATACGCCTATACATATTTATGACCTATTCCCGCTTTGTATTATAATGAGCAAAAAGTCTTCTGTGCGTGCGCAGTGCCTCCTGGTGGTCGTTGGGCAGGGGTCTCAAGATGAAGTAAATGAGTCTTCCTCAGCTTAAACTTTTCACCTTTAGTTGCTGCACATGCTCTCTAGGAGTCTCTAGGAGTCTGGTCAATGTCCAAGTTGCAAAAGCTGGTTTTTACTGGAATTAAGTAACTGTTTTTCCCTTATCAGTAGCTGATGCTCTGGTACTGCATGGTAAGCACGATAGGTATTTACTGTGCGATACAGATGTTAAGCAAGCAATGTAACTTAAGCAATCATTTTACTATACCTCCTTGTGCAATCCCCCTGTACAGTTTACTTACACCCCTGTACATATATCCCTTTGTACAATAGTATATCATTCCCCCCTTTTCTATTAACTAAATTCTTTTACCTCTTATTTGAGAGATATCCATGTTCTGTCTATTGATTTATAAAATAATTTCAACACATACTGCACTAAACATGGTATAGTCATCAGGATAAAAAGAATTAGAATCAGGATCCAAATTCCTTGTTTAATTAGGTCTTTGAGCCATCCTGTGATTCCAAATCTGTTCAGCCATCCATCTAGTCCTCCTACAACCATCAATTTCTTCATATTTTCCAGCAATTCATGCAATTTAGAGTGGATTGATTTAGAATGGTCTGATAGATTCATACAGCACATGCCTTCAAAGTCTTCATATCCATGTCCATGGGCTAACAGTAGGAATTCTATGGCTGCCCTATTCTGTAATGATGCATGTCATACACTGTCTACATCCGTAGCTAGTGAGGATATTATGTCTGAGGTTATGTTCATTTGTTTGCCTGCCCAACATGCAAGGTGATGCATATCTGATAGTGATTTCCCAGCTGCCAAATTTGGTAGAAATAATGCAGTTAGGAAACTTGCCATGTGATTCCAAATTCTTAAAGTGGGATCACAATTAGGGCCTAGTTGTTCTGTGGATCTTTTTCTTCTATGGAGGCTGTTCCTAAGGTCCTGAATCGTGTGTTTCTTTAAAGCTGCAAATAAAGACAACTTTCCCAAATAGAATGGGCCCCCGAAAAGTTTTGAAGGTATACCTGGCCAAGCTCAATCCCCACATATTAAGAAATATCCCAGGGGAAAAGCCATAGGGATGGTATTTCTATAAGGTAGTGAAGGGGAGGATCTTAAGCAGTATGAAGTGACATTACGATATTATTCTTTTCCGCTGGTTACCTTAGTTTCTGGGGTTCCATCTGACCAGGAACTAAAGGTTATACAACTTTGATTGCTCTGGTCAGATCCGAGGAGTCTAAGTTTTTGTACAGGAATGGTTGAGTGATTCAGTCCTCTTATAATTCCACCTACTTGGGCGAAGGCGGCAGTCCATTCAGTTCTACAAATTCTAGTGATCACTATGGTCATAGAAACATAGAATACTTAGGGTTGGAAAGGACCTTAAGATCATCTAGTTCCACCCCCCCTTCCATAGGCAGGGACACATTATGCTAAATCATATCACCCAAGGCCTCGTCCAACCTGGCCTTGAACACTGCCAGGGATGGAGCATTCACAACCTCCCTGGGCAACCCATTCCAGTGCCTCACCACCCTAACAGGAAAGAATTTCCTTCTTATATCCAACCTAAACTTCCCCTGTTTAAGTTTTAACACGTTACCCCTTGTCTTATCATTACAGTCTCTAATGAAGAGTCCCTCTCCACCATCCCTATAGGCCCTCTTCAGATACTGGAAGGCTGCTATGAAGTCTCCACGCAGCCTTCTCTTCTCCAGGCTCAACAGCCCCAACTTCCTCAGCCTGTCTTCATACAGGAGGTGCTCCAGTCTCCTGATCATCCTCGTGGCCCTTCTCTGGACTTGTTCCAGCAGTTCCATGTCCTTTTTATGTTGAGGACACCAGAACTGCACACAATTCTCCAGGTGAGGTCTCATGAGAGCAGAGTAGAGGGGCAGGATCACTTCCTTCGACCTGCTGGTCACGCTCCTTTTGATGCAGCCCAGGATACGGTTGGCTTTCTGGGCTGCAGGCGCACACTGCAGGCCCATGTTCGTTTTCTCATCAGCCAACACCCCCAAGTCCTTCTCCACAGGGCTGCTCTGAATCTCTTCTCTGCCCAACCTGTGGCTGTGCCTGGGATTGCTCCGACCCAGGTGTAGGACCTTGCACTTGGCATGGTTAAACTTCATGAGGCTGGCATCAGCCCACCTCACGAGCATGTCGAGGTCCCTCTGGATGGCATTCCTTCCCTCCAGGGTATCAACCGAACCACACAGCTTGGTGTCATTGGCAAACTTGCTGAGGGTGCACTCAATCCCACTGTCCATGTCAGTGACAAAGATGTTAAACAAGACTGGTCCCAACACCGATCCCTGAGGGACGCCACTCGTTACTGGTCTCCAGCCAGACATTGAGCCGTTGACCACAACTCTTTGTGTGCGGCCATCCAGCCAGTTCTTTATCCACTGAGTGGTCCATCCATCAAATTGATGTCTCTCCAATTTCAAGACAAGGATGGCGTGTGGGACAGTGTCGAATGCTTTACACAAGTCTAGGTAGATGACATTGACTGCTCTACCCCAGTCCATCAGTTCTGTAGCCCCATCATAGAAGGCCACCAAATTGGTCAGGCAGGATTTCCCCTTAGTGAAGCCATGCTGGCTGTCACCAACCACCTTGTTGATTTTCATGTGCCTTAGCATACCTTCCAGGAGAATCTGCTCCAAGATTTTGCCAGGCACAGAGGTGAGACTGACTGGTCTGTAATTCCCCAGGTCATCCATTTTTCCCTTCTTGAAAATGGGGGTTATATTTCCCTTTTTCCAGTCATCGGGTACTTCACCTGACTGCCATGATTTCTCAAATATGATGGCCAGCGGCTTCGCAACTTCATTTGCCAGCTCCTCCAGGACCAGCGGATGGATCTCATCAGGTCCCATGGACTTGTGCACATTCAGATTTTTAAGATGGCCTCGAACCAGATCCTCTCCTACAGTGGGCGCAAGGTCTTCATTCTCATAGTCCCTGCGTCTGCCTTCCAAGACTTGAGTGGTTTGGTCAGAGCCTTTGCCAGTGAAGACCGAGGCAAAGAAGTCATTCAGAACCTCAGCCTTCTCCAAATCCTGTGTAGCCAGTTCTCCTGAGAGCTTCCTGAGGGGGCCTACATTCTCCCTAGTCTGTTTTTTATTTGCTATGTACTTGTAGAATCCCTTCCTGTTGTCTTTAATACCTCTAGCTAAGTTTAATTCCAACTGGGCCTTAGCTTTCCTAAACTGGTCCCTAGCTTCCCGGACAACATCCCTGTACTCTTCCCATGCCACCTGTCCTTGATTCCACCTATTAAAAGCCTCTTTTTTCATCTGAATTTTCCTCAGGAGCTCCTTATCCATCCAAGGAGGTCTCCTGGCCCTCCTGCTGCACTTCCTTCTGGTTGGGATGCAACACTCCTGAGCTTGTAGCTGGTGATCCTTGAATATCAACCAACAGCCTTGGGCCCCTCTGCCCTCTAGGGCTGTATCCCATGGAACCTTCCTAAGCACGTTCCCGAAGAGGCCAAAGTCTGCTTTTCTGAAGTCCAGGGCAGTGAGCTTGCTGCACGCTCTTCTCACTGTCCTGAGGATCTCAAATTCGAGCATCTCATGATCGCTGCATCCAAGGCTGCCCTGGAGAGTCACATTTCCAACGAGCCCTTCCCTGTTGGTGAGCACGAGGTCAAGCATGGCACCTCTTCTTGTTGGCTCCTCTATTACTTGCAGAAGGAAGTTGTCTTCTACACAATCGAGGAACCCCCTGGATTGCTTGTGCCAGGCCGTACCGTCCTTCCAACAGATGTCAGGGTGGTTGAAGTCACCAATGAGAACAAGGGCCTGTGAGCGTGAGGCTTTTCTTATCTGTCTATGGAGTGCTTCATCTGCAGGTTCTCCTTGATCAGGCGGTCTGTAGCAGATCCCCGCAGTAATGTTTCCCATAGCTATATTCCCTTTAACCCTGACCCACAAACTCTCTGTGGACTGCTCACCTGTCCCCAGACAGAGTTCCATACTCTCCAGCCTATCCCTAACATAAAGGGCAACTCTCCCTCCCTGCCTGCCAGGCCTGTCTTTTCTAAAGAGACTGTAACCTTCCATTCCAACACTCCAGTCATAGGAGCCATCCCATCATGTTTCTGTGATGCCTATTATATCATACCCCCGTAGACGTGCTACTTGCCCTAATCAAAGAAGTAACAGTCTCCTGTTGTCCAAATGCTGCACATTTCCTTCTGTTTGTTTTTCTGGGGGGTTGGCTTTTGGGGGTTGTTCTTTGGGTTTTTTGGGGGGAGGGGAGTGGTTGTGTGTGTGTGGTGGTTTTTGTTTTTGTTCAGAGAGAACAGCAATGCTTTTCAGGTCTTGGGAAGTGTCAGGTTTGTACTTGTGCTGCAGCTTGTCTTCTTTACTGTTGTTTTATAATCTACAAAAATTGCAAAGGGCAATTGTGCAATGTTAATGGTCTTTTCCAAAAGACTTTTCCCTGCATTACCATGCCTGCCTGGTGCTGGGATGTTAGATGTGTCTTGGAGGAAGGAAGTGCCCCTGTTCCTCCCATGCCTCAGAGCTCATGAGCTTCACCATGTCTATTTATGTGACTAAAGGATGGGTGAAATGTTGCTGAGCCTTAGCTGTGCAGAGGTTTCCTTCTGGTGAACAGAGACATTTGAACAACTGTTGTTAAACTAAATCCCAAGAGGCTTCCCAGGGAACTTTGAATTTGTATAACTGGAACTCAAGATGCTAGAAGATGGGAAGAGCCCAGCTCCTTGGCCGACTTTCTTTTGCTATAGGGACAGTAATAATGAGTAACTTGCATTTAAAATTCCCCTTCCTTCAGCTCCAGAGAGTTGCTTTTGTCAAGCAAGGCATCAGCAGCTGCTGCTATTGTCTGCTCCCTGGTATTTGGAGGCAGCTGCACATTTGACTAATAAAGTTATCCTGTCTGGTTTCTGAACCTTTGTCTGATCCAGCTCTTCCTTCTTCTCCTGGCAGGCAGCAGTGGTGCCCACAGCTGGTGGGCAGTTGTGGATATTTGGCAGGGAGTTTGCATCTCCCAATGGGGAGCAGTTCTGTCATTACAAGGATCTTTGGGTCCTGCATTTGGCTCTCAAGATCTAGGAGCAGATCAAATAAATAATGAGCCATCTTGTCTAGACCATGCTTTTGCCAAGAAAGGTTGGACCAGATGATCCTTGAGGTCCCTTCCAACCTGGGATTCTAGGATTCTGTGATGTGTTCTGAAGTCAATGACGTTGACCTCATGAGGAACTGTGCCATAATGATCTGAGTTTGATTCCTGGTATAGTGCTGTGGTTTCCCAGCTGTCTGCTCATCTCTCCATTGAGTACAAAGGTGCCCATCCTAGAAACGGTGGAGAGGACAGACTCCAGAAAGAAGTGGAAATGAGAGATATGTTCCAAGCCTGTTGAGGCCAAAGTGATTTTATTTAATATATGATTTTTTGGAGCATGTGTGTGCTTGGGTGTGAAGAAAGGAGTATTATGAGCAGCATTCTGTCTTCTCAACCATGGCTGGTGTAGATGTCCAACTTCAAAACAGTACTTGTTGCTCCATCTGCCTGGGCTCCTACTGGCAGTTCTGTACAAGGATCTCCCAATTTTACCATTGCTCGAGAAGACAGCTTGTATCTATCCACAGAGCCAACTTCACTCCTGATAACTGGGATTTGCTGCCTGGAAATTGCTTGGAATAAACAAGCTAAGCATTCAGACCTGTCCAAGTAAAGAGGTGCCAAAAGCCCTGGTAGTGTTTGACAGGAGTTAAGATGTCTAAATGTCTTCTGTGGATCTGGCATAAAGTCCTCTGCTAATGTTTCCTTAACTCTTGGCTTCTCGGTTTTGCTGCTCATATTTGAGAGAAGAAGAGGTCTGATGAGTCATCCAGTGGACTGAGAGGCAGGAGATGTGGCTTTGGTTCTTTGGTTTGATATAGACTTTCTCTTGGACTTTGGGATTATTTTGACTGTGGGATTAGTCAGAGATCAGTTTTGGGTTGGCTGGAACTCCTGTGCAGCTGACTCTTGAGGTGTCACTGGGGAAAGCAGCAGGTTTTGAACACTTGCTCATCTGCTGTTTAACCTGTCAGGCTCCTGGTTATGAGCTTCATGTCCTTCCTTCAGGTGGAAATCCCTAGATCTGCCTAGGTTGATCACTTTTCACCCCACTTACAGAGTGCAGATGCCTGTTGTCTGTGTCTCTCTCTTGCACAGTAATTGAGAGGGTGGTTTAAGACTGAGCTATGCAGAGATGGATACCCTGGCTCTGCCTTGGCACATGACTGAGGCCACACAGTGAATCATCATACCTGTCTGCCTTTTCCCCCCTCCCTGCAAAATGGCAGCACTGATATTGCCTGACAAGGGGGAAAATTGGAGGTTTAATTTTGCTAATGTTAATGTAGCACTGAAGGGAACCTGGTGTGAAAGGTGCAGGAAGGCATATAGAGCCAAAGTGCAAAAATCCCAAGGAGTCCAAAACAAGCTGGGTTAGAGGATGGTTTGGAGTACAGGATCTTGGTGGCTGACTGCTCTGCAATAATCCAGGGTAGTCCTTTTACATGCTCTGGGAAGCTGAGGGAAAGCTGTTTGATTTGTAAGCATCTGGTTCCTGTCCAGCAGTGTGGTTCTTGGCCTCAGAGCTGGCAGTGTTAGTCTGGTAACAGCTGTAATTTGCCATGTTACAGGAAGCCACACTTACTCTAGTGAGTCCTGCCTGTCTTTGAGAAGTGGGGGTGAGGGAAACCCTCCCAAATGAGGGAGGGCTCTTTAAGAGGTGCAAGGATTAAAAAGACCTGTCACTGTGCGGGCTGATCTATCTGCCTATTGTTAGGCAGAAGCTGACATAATGACTGTGAATGTGAGTGTGCCATTCCCAGCTCCCCCAAAATAACTGCTGAATCCATTGCTCCATCTCAGCTAAGTGAAGGGGATGAACTCCAATGTGTTATGTGCCTACCAATTTCATGTTAAGCAGGAGTGGAGGGGAAGCAATGCTTGCCATAGAGTCCCTGCTAAGAGAAAGGGTTGACATTTCAACCAAACTCTTGGTTGAAAAAATCCTCATGGGAGAGCAGTGTTGATACCCAGCTGCAGGGAGAGCGAGGGCAGGAGATTGTTTTTTTTGTGAGACATTGGAGAATCTGGATGAGGTTTCATTAGCTCCAGCACTGATGGTGCAAATTGTTCTCTTGTGGATTTGCGGAACAAATTATTTGCATAAACAAATGCTGCAGTACCTGACCTGCCTGGGAAAAGGAACTGAGGTGGTTATGAGGCTCTACTTGTCCCGCATCTTATCCCATATGGGAGAGCAGCCTTAGGGATGCAGAGTGTAGCTTACACTGCAAAAGTAGCTGTTCCCTCCTTGGAGCTGATCACAAAGTTTGCATGTGCTGCAAATTTTCATGTTGCAGGAGGCCCCCCGCAAGCCCAGGCCCCAAGCAGACTAA
This sequence comes from Pezoporus wallicus, assembly GCF_028554395.1. Taxonomy (NCBI): domain Eukaryota; kingdom Metazoa; phylum Chordata; class Aves; order Psittaciformes; family Psittacidae; genus Pezoporus; species Pezoporus wallicus. The sequence goes on along the minus strand of NW_026635056.1, from coordinate 17,090 downwards.
AACCATGGTAAGAGTTTTTGTTGTGATGTCTTGTTGCAGTTAGTGAGGAGGGAGCCAGATTGGCAAAGTGAGCTCCTAGGCCTATCTAGAGAGCAAGTTCTAAGTACCATGCTCTTCAAGACACCCAGAGCTACTCTTCATCCTCAGGTATTGGTTGTTGAATGCCACTTTGGCTGCCATGTCACAGAAGGAGGGTGCATTTGGAGACATTGATGCTTCATTGTTTCTTGGTAGAAAGAAGGATAGACATTTTCTAAGTGAGCATCATGAGTTTTTTGAGTGAAAGTGCCCTGGAGAGATGATCTTCTCTATCGCCCTGCCCCATGCAGGATCTACTCCATTTGAGCTTCTTGATGTGTTTGGGTGGATGTTTGTCAGCCTTGATGGAATTTTGAAAACACCTGTGGCCTGGCCCCAGTGTTTGAATAAAACAAAGTGCATCTCCTCCCCATCCATGGGCAGAGCTCTAGGAGTTTCATTAATGAAGCATCTGGCAGAGAAGGCTGGGAGGGGATGTCTTTGTTTTAATGCTAACCTGACTGAGCATGAAAATCAGGTTTCTGCAGCCTCTTTGCTTTTCCATATGGCATCTTTATTACAGTCTGTTTGGAAAGAGGAATAAGAAAGGGCAGAGATGACTGTTGAGTTGTATAAAGGATTATTTTTTTTCCTACTTCTTTTAAAACTCTGATCATACCACATGCTGCATTTCACTTCCTTCAGCATTTTGCTTTTCTTGCCAGGGAATCCCATTGCTGCTGTAATTTTTGCACATAGGTTTCTCATGTCTGTCTGAAGTCTAGTGCTTTTTGGATTACCATTAACCAGCTGGGATAACTGGTGACATTGGGGGTTAGCTTGGGGGCTAGTGGTATTGGGAGAGTGAATGTATTTGGGAGAACTAAATGGCAAGGGAGGATTGTGGGGTTGCGTAGGCTTGTTGGGTTATGGTGGGGCCCTAGCCCTGGTACAACAAACCCTCACATAGTAGGCCAAGCAATAATTCTATCTGTCCAATGTGGTAGCAGTGTTACCTGAATAAATGCCTGGTGATAGACATTTGGGGTACAGACTGGTATTGAGTAAGATCAGTTTGGTTTGGAAGACATGATTTTAGTTCAAATAATAGAATAACATAATTGTTCATTAAGAATTGTCTGGACAAGAGAGACAAATTTTCTGTTTCTGTTACACATGGGAAGAAACACTTGTCCTGTTTCAGGTGGGTTTGTATGTACTGGTTTGTGTGGATTCAACAGCTAAGATGACTCTGCTGCAATCTGAACTTGCAGTTTTAGGAAATCTAGTTATTCCAGCCCCACAGCTTAGATTTCAGACAATTATGTTGTCCTTCCTGGCCTACAGTTCTTGCCACAGACCATTCTGGTGCCATAAGAGGCTTAGCTGTAAAACACTTTTAAAGAGAAAACCTTTAATAACTCATCCCTGTGAATAACATCCCTGTGCTGTGCCTGCAAAGGCTGCTGGGGAAGTGGATCTCCATTATCTAAGCATAAAGCACAGTGGTGCAAGATTGCTTGACAGAGTTAAACATTGATCTATTTAGCAATATTTAGCTATATTTACTTGTATTTTGCATGCACACACATGCAAATACAACACTTCCTAACAGGAAGACTTGCCAGCAACCAACTTTGACTTACTGGAAGCACCTTATCATGTATGAAGCACAGGGTTGCCTCAGCACACAAGCTGTTACTCTGCCTTAGAGCTAAGTAATATTTTAACCTAATTGCCTCATTCCTTCCTAGAGAGAACATTTTTATTCAGCTCTCTCTGGCCCAGTGCACTCACTCAAAGAGAGACAGGGAGCATCACACTGTGAGTCTGTGCTTGGGAACTGGCAGATCCCTCCTCTCTGTGGATCTTTGTCTTGCTTTTGAGCCCGTATAGCTCCCTTGCCTTTAATACTGGAATGTTAATGATACTTCCCATAACAATTTTGTGAGATGTGGTGCTATAAATATTTCAGGGTAGTGTTTCACAAATGCATGTTTAATGCTGTTTACAAGAGAGAACTGGAGCAGTCACTATGCTGCAGGATGCCTTTCAGCATAGGTTTGTTTTCTGATTGATGGCTTTTCTTGCTCATGTGCTATATGTCACCAGAAAAATCGGGTCCTGCAACACAAAGTAGAAAGGTGCATTGGTGCTTAAAGAAGGGTATTTTGGTGTACCATTGAGTAGACTTCCTCTGTCAGCCCAGAAGCGAGTCTTGTGAGCTTTGGTAGATTAGGAACCAAATGTGCAACTGTTGATCAATTTTGCAAGGGATTTCATTTGATGAAGTTAATTCCAGTAAAAACCAGCTCGGCTGCAGGATCAGCTGAGGGGCGGACATCCTAGGCGCCCCAGGCCGCTTGCCTGGAGGAGCTCTGCTTCTCGTCCGCTCACTGCAGGGACAGACAACAAACTGCGCCAGCTGCGGAAAAACAATATGTTTAAAATCTATATTGATGATAAGTTGTATGCCTGACCCGGGGCTGCTGGTAAGGCACGCAGAGACATCTGGCACACAGTGTAGTTTCCCCTTGGTAGGTAGGTCTTGCAATCAAAAAGGGACTTACCAACCGATAGAGCAGCTGCTAGTGATCCTGAGGGCGGATCGGGTGAGCCCAGGGATTCATCTACCGATAGAGCGGCTGTTTGTATTGAGCGAATCCTAAAGAGCTCAAGGGCTGAAGGAGCCCACCGATAGAGCAGCCGGCCGAACATCAACCAAGCTCTGGGTTTCATTAAAGGTTACAAGAATCCATTTGGTGGTAAGCAAAACCCAGTATGAATGTGTGGGATCCCAAGTATAAATGTTTTGTATAACTGAGACATGGCATAGCCACAAAACCAGTGCGGAGTCCCAATCCGCAATTCCGTATTCTCCACAAGGAGAACGGCCGGAATTGGACAAAGTGTTTATATTGTCTGTCCTGTCTTCGTCTTACATGTTATAACCATTAAGCTGCTAAAAGCTGGGGAAGAGTATAATTACCCTTTCCTCAGTAAATAACACTGTGACTGAAAACACCCACTAAATCCTTAATAAGGCAGACAGGGCAGACTTTACAAAGGGGGTCTTTGTATATCCCAAAAGGGCTAGGAAGAAAATTTGTAAAAGGTATTAGAAAAATCTGAAGAGAAGGATTTAACGGGAATGGGGGCGGGCCAGAGCAAAGAGATTTTGAAAGAGTCCCTTAGGCTGCATTTTGGCTCATTGGGAGAAAATTGCAGGCTCTGGGGGAACTGAGAATAAGAGAACTTTAATTAAATATTGTAATCAATGGTGGCTAATATATAAATTAGAAGATGAAGTAAAATGGCCACTAAATGGAACCTTAGACTATAACACTATATTACAGCTAATGTTATTTCTAAGAAGAGAAGGAAAATGGGACAAAGTCTCGCATGCAGACATGTTTTTTACTCTCCGAAACCACTCAGAATGGCAGAGAGCATGCGGGATGATACCGCCCCAAGATCCCCTTGTTCTGGCCATGGAAAAAGAAATGATGGACAGTAAAATTAAACCCAAGCGCTGCTGTTCTTCTTGCGACATTGGTCAGCGATGCACCAGACAAGAAAAGATTCGGCATCAAGATATAGAGCAAGAATTAATAGATATACCTTTAAACCCCCACCAAGAAGAAAAGAAAGTATAGGTTCAGAAAACTCAGAAACTCCTCCCGAAAGCCCAATTTCCTCCCAAACTTGACAAAAACAAGTCTTGCAGGCACCACTTCGGGAAGCAGTAGGTCTGGAGGGAACCACGATGCTAATAAAAATGCCCTTCACTACATCAGATCTAGAAGCCTGGAAAAAGGTAGCTAGAGATTATCGTAATGATCCAGTCAATGTTACAAAATGCTTACAGTTTTTAATGAGGCAACATAACCCAGACTGGAACGATAAACAGCTCCTATTAGAGGCAATGACGAAAACGGAAAAACAGTTAAATCTGAAAACAGCGGGTGATTTGGCTGAAGACTATTATAGGGCTAGGCAACAAGATGTTAAAGAATTCTTCCCACTGCAGGACCCTAAATGAGATCCTAACAGATCGGCAGAGTGAGAAAGGTTGCAGGCATATCAGGATTGGATCGTTAAAGGGGTGGAACGAGCTATCCCAAAGAGCATAAACTGGTTAGTGCTATATGCTGTGAAACAGGGCCCTTCGGAATCACTTTCTGAGTTCTTAGATCAGCTCAGAGATGCAATGCGCCGACACACACCCCTAGATCCTTGTTCAGAAGTAGGAATACAACAACTTGTGTCCTTGTTCCTGGGCTAGTCCACTGGGGACATCAGAAGGAAACTGCAGAAATTGAAGGAATTTAGAGGTACTGCTAGACAAAGCCCGGAGGGTGTTCAGCAACCGAGAAGAAGGATATAAACTGGGAATGCGAAGATTAGTAGCAGTTGTGAAAGAAGGGAGGAATAAAGGGCTGTCCTGGGTTTAGCGGTAGCAATCAATTTTTTTCCTTCTTGGTAGCTGGTGCAGCGTTGTGGTTTGACTTTCAGCCTGGGAACAACGTTGATAACACCAATGTTTTTAGTTGGTGCTAAGTCATGTTTACCCTGACCAAGGACTTTGTGAGTCTCATGCTCTGCCAAGGAGGAGGGGAAGCCGGGAGGAAGCAGAGACAGGACACCTGACCCAAGCTAGCCAAAGAGGTATTCCATACCACAGCACATCATGCCCAGGGAGGTAACACTTTTATTATTATGGAAAGATTCCGAGATTCATGTGAGCATCCTCTTGATGAAGGAATGAATGAAAAGGTAACTCACTTAGGCAGTGTGTAGCCACTGTGACATGCATGTCTTGAATCTGGGGACTGAATTCAGGTCTGTTATGTTACTGTAAGTCCCAGATTAACTCCACAAGCAAAAGCAAATTCCTTATGGAGCAGTTCTGATCAGACCCATGCTGTACATGTGTAGCCAGTCCTTATCCTGACTTATATTTTAATCTATTTAAAAAAAAAAGTCTGGAGAATTTACAGCTCCCTCACGCGTTTGCTTTCTGGTGTCAACCCCAGGAAGTAGAATATTAATCATAAAGTCTGTGAAACCATTCCAAAATGCTCGGTTTGGACCATGAGCAATGATACAGGTAAAAAGAGACAGTTTGCATTTGGGAAATGAGTCTTCAAGTTTGAAGCATGTACTTTCTGGAGTGGTTATATGTTACTGTCTGTCCTGCTTGACTATGTCGTTTGTTTTTTCCAGTGTTGTGTTTGGAGACAGGTCAAAGGACCTTGGATTTGTGAACAGCTCTATGTAAAAAATGCTTTCTAAGAATAATTATTGTAAGTTTAGGAGGGTATGTCCTTACATCAAAGGCTGTAGACATTCCTCTACAGCTCCTGCAATGTGTAATGCTAAGGCCAAGGAAGCTGAGAGGATACAATACTGTACAGGGTGAGGCCTCCAGGAACTGTTTTTCAGCATCTGTTTTGTAGGTTGTATTGCTACTCTAAAGAAAGGAGAGAACAGCCATGTGTGTGACTGAGAGCAAGTGGTGCTGGTGCTAGTGAGAGTTCTCTGAATTCAGATAAGGCCCCAGACTGGATGTTTTTCTTTGTGACATTGAGGTAATTGTACACTTGTGGGAACTTGTTTATTAAAACACACATGAATGAATAAACTTTTTACTGTTCAGAATTGATTTTTGACTTGGAGGGAACCTGTTTGAGAAGTGAGACAGAAGATATTCTCTGAGAACAGGATTTTATTGCTAATGTAGTTTTTTAATTCCATCTGTCCTTTAAAAAGAAATAAAATTTAAAGGTTCCATCGTTTGGAATAATAATGTGGGAGCTTTTTACAGAAGAGAAAATAATGATTTCACATCTTGATGAAATTAATACTAGAGGTACTATTCAGCGGGGTGATACTTGAAAATCCATGCCTAGTAAATACCTAGAAAACCTTACTCTCTGTTAGAATAAAAAGTCCAATCAGTCAATACTAATTCAGTCTTACCTAAATGTTGCTGTTCTGCTTCGAGTTTTTCATTATGATTGGTGTGAGATTGTAATTTTTGATGGTGAATAAGGGCCCTCATTTTCCCTCTCCACAGAAGTCTGTCTCTGCACTTTAAAGCTACCTGCTGCCTGTTAAAGTGTACCAGTATGGTTGTGGGTTTAGGTTTTGCTGTTGTTTTCAGTGGTGAGCAGGTTTTTTATTTATTTGGAGAAAACTACAGGAACAAACTTGCCAACAAAGTTTTCAAGCTGACAAGCAGGTATTCTTTATTGCGGTGCCGGGAGACACGGGGGATAGCTCCAGCTAGCGTGTATCACCCCAGTTGCCACACAAGCCGTCCTTTTATAGCCACTGGGCATACATACATATTCATGAGGCTACGAATGGATTACATCATTTTCCAGAGAGTTCCCCGCATGCGTACAGAATTGTGGGGGTGGTCTCTGAGGGTTGTTTACTTCTTCCAACAATCTTCAGCACTTCTGGCAGCCTTTGAAGCATGCACAGTCGATGCTCATACCAGTTTAATTGGTTCATTAGCACCAGAGACATAATAATCTTCCTATCCTCCTACTTATCAGTTAGTTTAACTGTAGCCCATCCTGGACACCTGCGGTTCCCAGATACTCCTTATCCCTGTGTCCTGTTCTTCTAGACTGTTTTTCTTAAACTATGTCACAACTATAAAGATTTATCTTGTGAGAATTCTCAGTATGTTCTCTAGCTGTACTCTATTTTTTTCTCTATGTATCATGCACCTCAGTAATTTTCCATTGCTACTGTTACAAAGCCAAACTTAACATTACTTAAAACTAATTCTAAAGGTTTCTATATTCCATTTTGTCCCCCCTTGTCTCATTATTTAGGCCCTGATTCTTCAACCACTAAATACATGTTAACACTGCCTATTTGAGAAGTCTTGCCGAGTTTGGTGGTGTTGTGTGTACTTTGTCAGGCTCCTCAGCCAGAGTGAAAATATGATAGATTAAGCCACAGGGGCAGAGAGCATACAAAGCAAACCCCTTTTTTCTCTGCAGTTTGGCTTAAAGTTGCCTTTGTTTTGAGAGTTCTTGAGGTTGTTTTTGTTCTTTCCCGTATGATGCTCTGTCTGTGGGTGAACATGAAGGAACGTGCATTTTCATTGCCTCTCAGGAATGCCATTGCAAGTTGCCTGGATTTGTGTGAAGATTTTGGATGTGACAGATGATGGGCTGTTGTTGCTTGTTCCTGGAAACAGAAGTAGCACATTTAACTGAAAGGTCAGGAAAGCTTGAAAGAGCAGGACAGCATAAATGCTCTTTAATACGTAATAATATTGATGATTTGTTTTGTGGCAATGCTTTCGTTCTTGAGGAAATCAAAGTAATCTACAAAGTCTTCTCACTAGTTTGATGATGTATCTGCAGGTGGATGAGTGAAGATGCTATGGGCATGTGATTTCCTGAGACATGGAAAGAGAGTGGATGTCAGAGCCAGTCTCTGGCTCTTCCTTGGTACTTGGAGAAAACATTTCTGTCTGGAGTTCCTTTCTTGCAATTTTGGGAATTAATTGCTATTCATTAAACTCTCCTGACAAATTAGTTTCTGAGTCAGAAGAAAAGACTTCAAGACTTTAGGTGCTGCTAGAGACTTGTTGGTTTATCACTAGGAATAAAATTGTTACTGCAAAATGCCTGTGTTGCAAATACCAGGAGGTACAGGAAGAGCACACATACTGTTCTGGAGAAAAGCATGCATATGCATTAAGGCAATAATATTCCCCATGGTTTCCCATTCCAGGAGAACAGAAGCTGAACTCAAACAGCCCAGCTACCAATTACTTTAATAAAAATTGACTGACACACTAACAGAAAAGGGAATTTTGCTAATGGAATTTCTTTGTGTTTCAGGTCATCAGGAGGTCCCTCTGGACAAAGTGGGCATCGAATGGTTGCTTTTCAAAAGACAGCTGGTTATCTTCAGAGGTTTCCATGAGAGCACAAGGTGGGTTACTGCAGGATGGATGGTAGTATTGAATCCCTTCTAAAAAAGACAACAGAATTTCATCAGTAACAGAAAGCTGGGCTTTCATGGAGGGATTATCCTCAGCAGCACTGTCACTGAACTACACTTTTATTTTAGTAAGACAAGTGATCTTGATTTGAAGTCTTCAAGTGTTTGAGAAATTATTGTACCACTTAGCTAATCACTGAAGTAGCTGCTCATCCTTGTAGCTAAAGCTCAATGCATCACTTTTGGCCTCTGAATTTTGTCAGAGCTTTGTCTTCCTAGAAACATCTTCAGTAGGTTCTCACATACGTGAGGTCACAGCTACACTGTCATGGGGACTGTGAAGAGAGCTAAGCTACATAGTGTCTCAGAGACAGTAAGCAGCATAACTGCAGTCCCTGAGAGCACAGTGCAAGTTGCAAAGCCCACCCTAGATTTGACTGTGTCCTTGGAAGTTTAACCTGTGCAGAGCATTTTCCAATAGCAGTATGTGAGCTGGTTAGTAGACGGAGAACATATGTATTTTTTTCCCCACCCCTCTAGACAGACATAGCTCTAATCTGTTTTGATTTTTTGTGTTCTGGTTTAAGTTACCAATGGACTGTTTCAGTCCAGGCCATGTGGCTGAATTCCCTTCATGTGGCCTGAATAAGAAAGTCTCTTTCATGGCTGGGGAAATGATGGTAAAACAACTCGAGTGATTTGTCTAAGGCACTCCAATACTTGTATACAGAGCCAGGACAAGAACCTTAGTACCCAGACATGCCTTTTCCTGTGCCAGCCACTAGATTTTGCTGACCAAGTGGTGAACAGCTGGGATGCCAATGGTGAAAAAGGAGCTTGCAAACCTGAGTGTGACTAACTTGAGATGTTGGTGCACAAATTGACAAAAGCATGCCTGATGCTTTAAAATGCGTTATTCTTAGCACAGTGGGTGTCCCTGTGTTCCTGTTTCATCTTCAGCCTAGAAATGATAAAGGCAACTTCTGTGATCCCTTACAGAAGGGAATGTTGTGGGTGTTGTCAGCTCTGCCTAAAATGTACCTCAAAACCTTGCAAAGAGCTCAGACTTGCTCTCCTGCTGATCATAAAGATGTTCTTACCTGTTTCTGATGCTGGGGATGGGGCTTGCTGCAGCAAGCTACATTTTTGGCTGTATAAAGCAATGAGACCTCTCTATTGCTAGGCAACATGAGCACACTGTGCCTGACTAGCATGGCAGATGCAGCCGGGAACTGTTGGAGGCTAATGGTGCTCTACCTTGCAGGTGCAAGCAGCATACAAGCCATGGGAGGGCTGGCATTACATGTGTACAAGGCTTTTGGATGCCAAAGATAACTATCATGTGGGTGTTTCTTTTTGTTTTGGGGTGTTGTTTTTTTTTTAGCAGTAAGCTTTGCAAAGATGAATTGGATTCTGCTGGGAGATTGCTTGTGGCAGGGCTAAAGTGTTTGCCTGAATTGCAAGGCCTGGTGGGACTGATTCCCTCTGTAGTTCTGCCTGCTAAGGGCTTCTGCTAAATGGATGTATTTTGCCACTAGATGATCTTTCGAGGTCCCTTCCAATCTCTAGCATACTGTGTGTGATCTCTCTTACCAGACGTGTTTAGCACGTTATATATACATGGGGAATCCCCTTCATCTCAAGAACATTTTTCCGTGCCTCAATTTCCTTGCTCTTTGAAGGGGGATAAACAGTCATCTTGCTGTCTAGTACCTCTATGTGCAAACAATAGGCTGTGAGTATCCAAGCCAGTTTTGTGCTTGAAAGCAAATGCCTGGAACTTCAAGGCAAGAAGGACAGTGGGGGGGGGGGGGGAATAGGACCCTCTTGTGACTGACAGAGCAGTTTGCTCAGGGCATGAAGGTGTCCTGGGTGCAAGCTGATTGATGTCTCCAGTAGCAGTGTACTTCTTGCTGGTGAAGTGTCTGCTTTTGAGCCACTGTGAGTCGGAGAAAATAGGCACCTCCTACAGTGGTGTTGCATAGTGCTGCTTTCAAATAGTGCATGTTGCTATGAGCACTGGAGTACAGGGGCTTACAGTGAAAGGAGCAAGGGGAAAATTACATTTAAAATTATGCATTTAATTGCTTCAACTGAGGCTTGATTCTGCTCTTGCTGTTGCCTTTAGCAGGGGTAGACACAGGACTTCTGTTTAGGAGAAAAATCCTGTTGCTCAAGGCTCTGTGGGGCCCCAAATGCTAAAACTGACAGCTGCAGTCGGGCTGTGGTGCAGAGAGCAAACTGTCACCTCTGCTGCTCTTGTGCTGGGATGGAGATGAGCGTGGGGCAGGGAGTGAGAGTCTGTGTGCTAGTCAGAGATCTATACTTAAACTTGGGCCTTGCAAATGATAGAGCACAGGTGCTCTTAGCTTCTGCTCAAGATTCAGGGGTAGAAATCCCAAAGGGTCTTGCAAGTCACACAGAAAGTTCTTGTGTGGCACTTGGGTGGATTGGGTATCTGCTCTCTTTTACAGATGTAGAAGCAGAGTCACAGATGTTAAATTAGACCACTGAGAGTCCCTGATACTGTACAAGGCAGGACGCTGGGTCTCCTGTTCCCTTCCCCATTGTCACAGGTAGAACTTGGATACAGATCATCATGGGAAGTACATGGAAATTTACAATGTTCATTCTTTGTTAGGGTGATGATCAGAGGGACTACACAAAAAGGGCTTGAATGCCAGAGACCGAAGCACCAGAACTCGAGCGATGAAATTGAGGTCCTCTCCACCGGGACACCTCTCCAACAAGAGAGCCCTGAGTTGTACCGCAAAGGGACTACCCCGTCCGACCTGACTCCAGATGACAGCCCACTGCAGAGCTTCCCTGCCAGTCCCTCCTCCACACCACCCCTGGGTCCTTCCTGCGGGAACAAGAGCTCTCACTTCTCCAGGCAGGTCTCAATGGATGAAGAGAGGGGTGGGGAGATCCAGATGTTGCTGGAGGGACGTGGCGGGAATTACTTGCAACCCAACAGCTGGAGCGAAGAGAAGGTCAGTGGGACTCGTGGCATGAGAAGCGTGACACTGTGCAGCGGTCATCTGGGGTCAGCCTCCATCCCTGAAGAGTACAGAGGTCGGAGTGGAGGGCACAAGCATTCGGCCTCCAACCACAAGCAAAGAGAGAGGTGGACAGATTCCCCAGCCACAGTTTCATGGACTTCCCACCACAGGTCCCACAACCAGAGGTCCCACAACCACAGCTCAGGGAGCTCCAAACTGCTTGAGCTAGACGAGGAGAAGATGAGCAATTATGAGATGGAGATGAAGCCTCTCATGAGGATGGATTCTTATATGCAAGAAATTCATACCCAAAAAAGACACTATAGCAAAGGAGGACCCTGCAGGAGCATGGCTGATGACCACCGTGGGGAAGACCGGGGCTATGGGGTTCAGAGACTGAGGGCTAAGTCCCAGAACAAAGAGAATTTCAGGCCAGCTTCCTCTGCCGAGCCCACGGTGCAGAAACTGGAAAACCTGAGATTCGGGGACAAAGCTGAACCTCGGCTACTAAGGTGGGACTTAACCTTCTCACCTCCACAGAAATCTTTACCTGTTGCACTAGAATCTGAAGAAGACAACGGGGATGCTCTCAAATCCAGTACAGTAAGTAGGTGAAATTGTGTGTTGACATCTGGCTGAGAAGCTCAGTGCAGAGCTGTTGTGGTGGTGCAGTGGTGCAGAAAGGGAGGTTGCTCTGCCAGCAGAGCTGGCCTCCCAGTTATCGTGGGTTTGTGTCTTGAATCCCCACTCCTCCCTTCTCTATCCTGCATAATATCATGTGCTGGGAGGGTTTCTCTGCAGAATGTCTTGATGGGAGCAGCCAGTTTTTCACTGGAGGATGTGAGTAGCAAGTTTGAGTTTGTTTTGCAACCCAGCCCTGGAGCCAGCAATAAGAATACATGATTGGTTGATATGGTTTAGTGTGAGGTGTCCCTGCCCATGGCAGGGGGGGTGGAACTAGATGATCTTAAGGTCCTTTCCAACCCTAACTATTCTATGATTCTATGATTACTGGGATTTTGAGCATTCACCTGGTGGAAAAGCTGCAGGAGTCGGAAAGGTGTTGGTGATGCTGCTTTGTGGTTCAGTTATGGCAACAGAACTTCATGCTGGCCCAAGAGTGTGGCATGACCCTGTTGCAACATCAGTGCTTAAATCCTGGTAGCTGGGCACTGCACGAACCTACAGAGCCTCTCAGTTGCTCTGCTGCTATGTGATGGCACCAACTGCTGAAGCAGTGGCTTTGTTACCATGTTGTACCGGAGGCCTGACCCGGGCGGAGGAGGAAACCATGGTCACAGAGCAGGGGACATTGCAAAGTGGTTGTGTTCCTGAGTCGACCACTGCTTGGGTTTCTTGTACTGATCTGCATGATACTCAGGGGTTTTGGTGTGTGGATGTGAGCCAGGAGCAGGTACAAGCCCCTCAATGGGGGGATGCAATGCAAAAGGGTCTTGGCAAACTGTAGACAAGAGGATGCAATTTGGGAAGGACACCTAGGAAGGGAAAGCAATGGGCAAGTACAGAAAGGGTAGTGGGTTATTGGAGCTCTGCAGATCAGTGGTAGAGAATATTACAGCCATCTATCAACTATACTATCTACATCTATACTATCTATATACTATACTATCACTCTACTGTGAAGAGCACAAGCAGGGGCATAGCTTGTGGGGCTCTTCATTTCGGGAGAGACAAGGTCATGTTGGGTGTTACCAACTGGCTGCTGGAGGTGCTCAGGCTAGGGAAGAGAAGACAGAGCGATCTTCAAACACATAAAGCAGCTGCTTGCAAAGTGGAAGGGAACAATCCATTCTCAATGAACAGAATTAATGGGCTTACATTCAAGCGTTAGTGGTAGGGGTTACCCATTAGCCATTACTAGTGAGTTGAGGGCTGTACTACATTGCATGGGGAGGCTGTGGTGGCAGGGAGGGAGGAGGTGGTCTAAGACCTGGTTGGACATCTGTAGCTCAGATGTAACTTGGTCAGAGCTAAACCTGCCTTGGGAAAAGGCTGAGATGTGTGATTTTCGGATCCTCTCCAGCCCTGTTTTTTGATGATTCCTGGACTTACATTGAGAGCAGCTTCCTCACTTGTTCTCCCCATTGGTTTGTTATTGCTAGGGGAGGTTATGGGAGTCTGAGGGGAGCAGTGGGGAAGCCACCACCAGTCCAAGCTGCCCCTTGTTGAGTCAGTGCCCAACACAGGAGGGATCCTGTGCTTCTGGATGTCCCACAGCCCAGGCCAGACCTACACAAGCAAAAGGAAAAATCTGTAACTCTCAGGTGGTGGTACATCAGGCTCTGGCAGAAGAAAGGAACTAAATCTCCCTGTCAGAGCAGCAGAAGATGATACTTGGTTGTTTGGAAGACAGGGATCATGAAACTGAAATGACATTTGTCAGTCATGATGAAAGTTTGGGCTAGAAAGCATCATGGTCTGTAGCGCATGATCACCATTGCCATCCCTACAGCATCCCTGCTCCTCCAGCTGCTGGCAGAGCAAAGATACAGACAAGGGATGAGAGAGAACAGGTGGGATAGAGGAGGGAGTGGGGACATCTGCAGCCTGTGAGCAGCCAGGATGCAGGAAGGACTAAACTACAGATCTGCCACAGTTTCCCTGCCATGGCTGTGGATAAATCTCCCCCCCACCCCCACCCCCAGCCACAGCCCTGTAGCTTTCCAGCTTCCTATTCATCTTGCAAGCTTTGGCGCAGGCTCGAAAGCACTCACACAGCATTAAAGAAGAGGTGAACACAGTGTGTTTGTTGGTGGACTGCACTGTAGGACACATCTTGCCAGTCCAGAAAAAACATTGCTCCAAGAGAAGCCAGTCCAGAGCACACACCAATGAGCAAACCAGCAGGTGCTGAGGCCAGACTGGGCTGTCCTTCCCTGCTAGAGCAGATGCCTGTGAGAAATGACAGGCAGCATTAGGAGCCTGACAGGCTTTCAGAGGGGAAAAGCAGCAGCAGTAATTGCACAGACATCAACCTTGTTGAAGTCTGTGGGACTCACAGACGGTCCAGCACCTCTTATAACGTGACCTTGTGCGGCAGCAGGGAACTAGGAAAGACAAGGGTCCCAAAAGAAGGATGAAACCACCATTTCTCCTTGCTGAGAGCCACACATTCCTCAGGGAGATCACTGGCATGAGCAGTCCTGGTGTCTCTCCCCAGGCAGACCCCAGCCCTCACACTGGAGCCATCACACATAAACCTCCCACCCGGGGAGGAGGGCTTGAGCTGGAGGTAAATAGCCACTAATGCAACATAACATTAATGTTTCTTTCAAGTGAATCCCAGACGCTAACAAAGGGGCACAACCTGCATGGAAAAGCACACAGAAAAGCCAATAGGATGCACATCATACTTTTAAAGTGCTGTAGCTGTAAAGCAGCATGTTCAGTTTTCTCACATTCATAACTGAGGGTGGAACAGATGGTGAAGGTTTAAGAGGAAGCTAATATAATACAGAGAAGGTATAATGCGTGGATTTAAATAACCTACAATGCTAGCAACAATTTGTTCTAGCAAGAGTTGTACTGTGCTAGCAGGGTTTTGTTCCAATGGCCTGGCAGAGAGGGGTGGTTGGACAGGAGTAGGGGATGGAGGTGTAGTAGGGGATGGAGGTGTAGGAGAGGAATGGGAGGTGCAGTGATTTGTGTTCCAACCTCTTGCCCAATGGCATAACCTTGCCTGTACCCAGCAGGACCTCAAAGCGTTTCATACTCCAGTGAGCATAGTGAGTCCCTGAGAAAGAGGAGGGGAAGGCTAAGGGGAAAGATTCATACCACAGATCCCACATCCACCTCTCTTGTTGCACACTCAGTGACACAGGGCACTCAGATGCTTAGTCCTGCAGAAAAAAAAACCCACTGCAACCTCACACTCCAGGTCTTAAGGCTCCCTAACTTCCCCAAATCCCTATTTCTCATGCTATCCTGAGACACCCCTCCTCTTTGGACTGCCAGCAGCTTGCCTCCAGCCCGCAGCTCGCCTCCAGCCCACAGCTCCCGGGAAGGGCTGGCTGTGCGCACGCATGTGCGTGCACATGTGTGTGCCCACGCTGTTTCAGCTTGCATAACAGCCTGCTTCCCTGTGATCCACAGCACTGCCATCTGTGAAGCTGTTCCCTGGAAAGGGCATTTCTCATCTCCCAGGCAGCTGGGCTGTTTCAGAAAGGTGCTGCCAATGAACGGGAAGGATGCTTTTAGCTGAGTAGGGTTATTTTTGCCCCACCTGGAGTATCACTGCACAGAGCTAAGGTCAACCTCACAGCTTAAGCTTGTTTTAAAAATAATATGCCAAAATGCATCACTACACATGTCATCAGTGAGGCTGGTGGGCTGGCTCAGTGTTGGAGCACCAGCTCCTGCTCTGAGAGCACGTACACCTCTGGCAGGGCTCATGGGAGTGGGGTGGGGATGCAGATCTTGCAAAAATGCAGTCTTAAAATTATCACTGGTCTTGATTTCTGTCTTAGAAACAAGGCTGGATGGGCTGTAGAGTCCCTTGGAGTCTAACCCCTTGCAGTGTGTGCCCCGGTGGGGATGCAGACCTCTGTAGAGGAGTCAGACGTATAGATTGCTATATGAGCTATGGAAACATTGTTCTTAGTCATTTTTCACCAGTCCCATAAAAAAATGTTCACAGAACCCCCCTTCATTGGGGTTGCACATCAGGAATTGAAAATTGATCTTATAGAGGTCATTTTGTGAGGCCAGCGCTCAATAACATTGATGAAATTCTGCACTGGTGTTAGCTGTCAGGGGACTTAGGGGTTTCAGGGTCATCAAGCTCACACTACAGTCATACAAGTGCTTTAAAATTACATTTAAAGACATCTGAGCTTTCTGTGTCTCTGTGTGCACTGACCCCTGCACGCATAGAACAAACTCACATCAATTGTCAGTTTGGGCAGATGAAAACGGAAACTGACGCACCAGGAAGGGTTGGTGTTGTCAGATTAAGGGACTTTATGGGAACATCACCATCCTTTCTGGTCTTAAAGGCCCACGAGGCGCAAAGCTCAAGCCTGTGCCTGAATGCTTCAGAGGTTCCTAGAGCCTTTGAGAAGATCTAAAACGGCAAAGGAAAAAAAGGAATTGCTGAGACACTGGAAAAGGAAAGAGGCTTTCTAAAATGCCAGCAACCCCTTTTATCCGTCAGCACAAAGCGCATCACATTTTTAGGGATGGGGAAAAAAAACAAACCAGAAGAATACATCTCCTTTTCCACAGGTGCTGAACATCTGCAGCTTTTAAAAGGGAAAAGAAGTGGTTTAGGTACAGAGGCCCTCAACATGTTTGCAAGAAGGGCCAGTGTTCAGGCACAAATGGAGCCTGATTAATCCACTGTCCTCATTTAGCAGTAGCAAACATGGACATTTAGATGAAGACTTCTAGGGACGTGTTGTGGCCTCACTAAAGGCACCCTGGAGAGATAGGCTTGAAACTTGGCCCTTTAAAATCACCCTGTCTCATATAACTGAGAAAAGCTGGTAGGGCAGTAGCCAAAAACGCACCACAGCCACCCCTGACATTTTCTTCCATCGTCACAAATGCTGTCGGATAAAATCTCCTGCTCTTGGCCTTTTGCCAATGGTACTGCCTCTTACTGAAAACAAACCAGGGCAAACAGTTGCAGCAAATGGGACTCAGAGAGACCCCCTTGCCACCTCCAGGTACCCGCTGGGGAGGCAAGGAGGGATTCCAGCAGCTGCAGCATCTTCCTTGCTTGCTTACTGCGCAAGGGGCATATTTTCCATCAAGGTATTCTGAGAAGGTTCTGCTCTCACTGGGGAAAGTGAGGAGGAGGCAGCCAATCTGCAGCCAGTACAGCCTCTGCTGGAGCACACCGTGCAACCAGAGCTGGGCCAAGGGAGGTACCAGGGCAGCAGCCTCAGCCTGGGCTTTGGTGGAGCAAGGTGGGGAATGGGCATGGCACTCTCCCCAAAAATGGCTCGGCACTTGCCCCAAAAATGGCGCTCTCCTTGCTGATGTGGGTGATGGATGCTTCCTTATCCAGCAGCTATGGGATTATTTTTGAAGGGTCTGACCTCGAGGTGGAGTGTTTTCTTCAGAAAAGTT
>NW_026635055.1:0-14833 GCF_028554395.1 Pezoporus wallicus | reverse complement strand
AAGTACTGGCCCCTTTTTTATTCAGCAATGTCCAAGGCCAGCTGGATGGCTTTCACCTCAGCAAATTGACTCGATTCACCCTCTCCTTCAGCAGTTTCTGCAACTTGTTGTCCAGGACTCTATACAATTGCATTCCATCTCCAATGCTTTCCCACGGTACAACAGGACCCATCAGTAAGCAAGGCATACTGTTTTTCCATTTCTGATAGTTTATTATATGGTGGGGCCTCTTCAGCACGCATCACCTCCTCCTCTGGTGACATTCCAAAACTTTGCCCTCTGCCCGGGCCATGATGACTTCTAGAATGCCTGGAGGACTGGGATTTCCTATTAGAGCTCATTGTGTAATTAGTGCAGCTCATTTACTCCATGAAGCATCGGTTGCATGATGTGTAGAGGAGACCCTGCCTTTGAACATCCAGCCCAGCACGGGCAGCCGGGGTGCCAGGAGGAGCTGTGCTTCAGTGCCAGTCACTTCCGAAGCAGCTCGAACCCCTTCATAGGCTGCCATTATCTTTTTTTCAGTTGGTGCGTAGCTGGCCTCAGATCCTTTGTATGCCCGACTACAAAAGCAGAGGGGTCGACCTTGAGTTTCCCTTGGAGCTTTCTGCCAGACACTCCAGGTAGGACCATTCTCTCCGGCTGCGGTGTATAGTACATTTTTTACATCTAGCATGGTCCGGACTGGTCCAAGGGCTACTGCATGACCTATTTCACATTTAATTTGCTCAAAGGCTTGTTGTTGCTCAGGGCCCCTTTTAAAATCATTTTTCTTCCAGGTCACATGATAGAGAGGGCTTACAATCAAACTGTAATTTGGGATGTGCATTCTCCAGAACCCTACAACAGCTAAGGAAACTTGTATTTCTTTCTTATTTTTTGGTGGAGACGTTGCTGTTATCTTGTTTATCACATCTGTGCACATCTGGCAACATCCATCTTGCCATTTTATTCCCCAAAATTGAATTCTCTGTGCAGGTTTCTTGACCTTACCCCGTTTTACGGCAAAACCGACCTTCATAAGGCTTTGAATTATTTTCCTCCCTTTCTCAAAAATTTCTTCCATTGAATTGCCCCACACGATAGTGTCATTCACGTATTGGAGGTGTTCTGGAGCTTGCCCCTGTTACTGTGCAATCTGGATCAGTCCGTGGCAGATGATAGGGCTGTGTTTCCACCCCTGGGGCAGTCGGTTCTAAGTGAACTGGACACCCCTCCAAGTAAAAGCAAACTGTGGCCTACACTCTGCTGCCAAAAGAATTTAGAAAAATGCATTGGCAATATCAATTGTGGCACACCACTTGTCTGCCTTTGACTCCAGTTCATACTGAAGTTCTGACATGTCCGGTACGGCAGTACTCAAGGGTGGTGTGACTTCATTCAGGCCACGATAGTCTACTGTTAGTCTACACTCTCCGTTAGACTTTCTCACTGGCCATATGGGGCTATTAAAGGGTGTGTGGGTCCTGCTGATCACTCCTTGACTCTCCAGTCTACGGATCAGCTGATGGATGGGAATCAGGGAGTCCTGGTTGGTGCGATATTTCCGCCGGTGCACTGTTGTGGTTGTGATTGGCACTTGTTGTTCTTCAACCTTCAGCAACCCCAAAACAGAAGGATCCTCTGAGAGACCAGGCAAAGTGGACAGCTGCTCATTTTCCTCTGTCTCCAAAGCAGCAATACCAAAAGCCCACCGGTACCCTTTTGGGTCTTTGAAGTACCCTCTCTTGAGGCAGTCTATGCCGAGGATGCATGGAGCCTCTGGACCAGTCAGAATGGGGTGCTTTTGCCATTCCCTCCCAGTCAGGCTGATTTCAGTCATTAGTACAGTTAACTCTTGGGATCCTCCTGTCACTCCAGAAGTATAGATGGGTTCCACCCCTTGACAGCTTGATGGCATCAGGGTACACTGTGCACCGCTATCTACTAGAGCCTTATACTTCTGTGGGACTGATGTGCCAGGCCATCTGATCCACACAGTCCAGTAAATTCGATTGTCCCCTACCTCCACCTTGCTGGAGGCAGGGCCCCTCTAATAGTCATCATAACGTTGGACACTTAAGTCTTGTAGAATGGGATTAGTCTTTTTTATCACAGGAGCTGAATTAAAATCAGCTCTTCCACTCCATCTGGGAAACTGCTCACCGGAGACTGAAGCCGCAGCTTTAATGGGATGTTCAGCCTTGACCCTTGTTCTCCTTTTCACTTCACGCACCCGTTCCTCCAAAGCTGAAGTAGGTTTTCCATACCACTTCCTCATGTCTTCTCTGTGATCCCGCAGGTAAAACTATAGGGTGGCCCATGGCTTATACCTTCTATATCTTCTCTCTGGAACAATAGGACACCTTTTGTTAATAGCTGGGACGTGTGTTGGTACACCTGAGGAGCTGGATAGATCAGATAGATCATCTCTCAATTGTTTGAGGTCCTGGGACAGTTTTTCCACATCTGAGATGATGGAAGGGGTGAGATTGTCTTCGAACTCTTGGAGTTTATGAATCATTTCATCCTCTGTTAGTGGTACTATGTCATTCCAGGTTACTGTTGCCAATGAATGGGCATGTGATGACGATGCATTCCGTGTATGTCTCCTTCACAGGTTGACCAACCGAGGAGGGGAAAAAATATGTATCATTCCTATGCACTTCTATTATATACCTCCCAAAGTATAAAGGTGGTGACCACACTGGGAACATAAGCTAGATCAATTTCATGATCAATGATTCTACTGTATTACAAGTCATTACCATAAAGTACAATGAGACAAGAACCTTAGCCGAAGCCCCATGCTTGAAAAACAGTTACACAGCAAATACTGGCTGTAAGTAAGGTACGATATGCTGAAACTGTGAGATCAAAAGAAACAACTTTGAGAGCCAATAAATCAGCATGAGTGACTTAATCCAAAACTATGAATCCTTATTACAAATACGATTAGACACACTCCGGTCAGATCTGTCGCTATCTCAACTCTTCGAGCCCCGCGTTGGGCTCCGAAAAGGACTGCGGTGGATTAAGCCCAGACCGTAAATACGAGCCACGCAGTCTACCCCCCCGCCCCCCCCCCTTCTTCCCCCTTCCCGCCTCGCTCCCAGAGGGACGGGGAGGAGAATCGAAAGAATGTAACTCCCACGGGTTGAGATAAGAACAGCCCAGTAACTAAGGTATAACACAAACCACTACTGCTACCACCAATAATACTAATAATGATCAGGGAAATAACAAGGGAAGAGAATAAAATACCACCCGTTGAAACTCAGCTCGACTGTGCAGTGAACCAGCCCTTCCAGGTAACTTCGAGTTACATCCCGGGCATGATGTGCTGTGGTATGGAATACCTCTTTGGTTAGTTTGGGTCAGGTGTCATGTCTCTGCTTCCTTCCGGCTTCCCCTCCTCCCTGGCAGAGCATGAGACTCACAAAGTCCTTGGTCAGACTAAACATTTGAGCAGTAACTAAAAACATTGGTGTTATCAGCTCTGTTCCCAGGCTGAAAGACAAAAAACACAGCACTGCACCAGCTACTAAGGAGGAGAAAAATGACTGCTACTGCTGAACCCAGGACACACAGCTGCCAAGAGCTGCCTCCGAAGGCTGAGGAACTGTTTATCTTTTGCAATTGCTTTGTCAATTCCCCTTTCCCTAGCAAGTGATCCCAGCTGCTTAGCTTCCCTACCTTCTAGTTCGTGACCGTCAGTCCCATTGTCCCAGCATCGAAGCAACCAGGTGATGATGTGCTCCCCTGGTTGATGGGTAAAATGTTTTTGCATATTCTGTAGCTCGGTTGAGGTCTGGGGTTGAGAAGTCACCTCTTCTTCTTCTTCCTCTGATTCATGTAATAATAACTCCTGATCAGATGCTGTCCCACGTAGTAAGTGCATTGATTATTCATCTTTCTTCATCTATCTTGCCTCTTTTTTGCTTTTCCCCTTGCGTACAGGGGCAACCAATATTGGCATGAATTGGTCCACTGGTTTAGCTGCAGTGATTATCACTGTGGTTGGAGTAACTGCAGTATCTGTTGTCGGGGTTTGGGTAGCTGCTGTACATGTTGCTGGAGTTGGTGTAGCTGCTGTGCTTGGAATTGCATTAGCTGCATTGTCTGTTGTAGTCAGAGTTTGAGCAGCTGCTGTACTTGTCGCTGGGGGTGGTGTAGTTGCTGTGTTTGGAGCAGGAGTAGCTGCGCTGACTCTTGCTTTGCCATGAGATCCAGAGGTTTTTTTTTTTTACTTTGAAGGTGCTGGATAGTGTTAAACAGGGCTCTCTAAGTAAGTACAGGCGAAGCCCCATCACGTTGCCATGATTTGACCCTCTCTGGTATGATCAGGATGAAAACACACCTCATTTAAGTGTTTTACATATTTTTCTGGATTTTGCGCATGTTCAGTGATGAAGTTCCAAAGCACTGGAGGGGCCCACTGGCCAAGATACTTGCCCATACTATCCCACACACCCTGCTACTCATGACTGTCCAGACTCTGGGAAAATCTCTTGGTCGTCCTGTATCGTCGTCTAACCCTAGACAAGACCGAAACCCGACTCTGCTTAACTTTTGAGATCAGACAACATGGTCATGGGTAAAACGCACTCTGTGTGTGTGCCAACATGGTGATCCCCATCGCAATCAGCAGGCAGGTCTCAAGGGTACCCAAAGGCCATTCACAACCTTTAGAACTCTCAAAATATGCTGTTTCCTGCTATGTAGCACTTTTATAGCCCACCAACTAAATATCTTCAGGTCACCAGCAACTGGCCCTGACTTCCCTCCGACCATCCTCTCAACAAAGAATGAACAAAGAATGCTCTGAAAGACTGCTACAAGAGATGGAGCTCTATATCATGGAGCAGAAGAACTCATCAGCTTTATAGGGATTGGTCCATGCACTAAGGAATGATATCTCTCTCTTTGTGTGTGTGTGTGTATGTTTATATATATATATATTTATATGAGGCAAGAGTGATGGTATATTGAAAAATGTGGGATCTGGGCATGACCTAAATGGTATGGAATAAGGGGTGGATACTGTCCTGGGTTCAGCAGTAGCAGTCCTTTTTCTCCTTCTTAGTAGCTGGTGCAGTGCTGTGCTTTTGACTTTCAGCCTGGGAACAACACTGATTACACCGATGTTTTTAGTTGTTGGTAAGTAACGTTTACCCTGACCAAGGACTTTGTGAATCTCATGCTCTGCCAGGAAGGAGGGGAAGCTGGGAGGAAGCAGAGACAGGACACCTGACCCAAACTAGCCGAAGAGGTTTTCCATACCACAGCACGTCATGCCCAGTATAGAAACTGGGGACAGCTACCAGGAAGGGCTAGACTGCTGCTTGGGTCAGGGTTGGTATCGATTGGCGGGTGGTGAGCGGCTGTATTCTCTCCCCTTTTTATTTCCATTATCATTATTATTATTGGTGGCCGCAGTAGCGTCTTTGTGTTATACCTTAGTTACTGGACTGTTCTTATCTCAACCTGTGGGAGTTACATTCTTTAGATTCTCCTCCCCATCCCTCCAGGAGTGAGGAGGAGGAAAGGGGAGGGGGGAGTGAGTGAGCTGCTGTGTGGTTCTTAGTTGCTGGCTGGGCTTAAACCATGATATCTACACATCCTGCAACCACTGCTACATAGAGTAAGTGGGTTGCACTAATTATATTATGAGAATGAATAGGAAATCCCAATTATCCAGGAATTCTGGAAGTCATCATGGACTGGCAAGAGGGCAGAGGTATTGGAAAGTCATCAGAGAAGGAGGTGATGCATGCTGAAGAGTCCCCACCAGATAATACATTGTCAGAAAGTCAAAAGCAATATGCTTGTTTACTGATGTGTCCTGCCATACTGTGGGAAAGCATTGGAGATGGAAGGCAGCTGTATGGAGTCCCCGATGACAGGTTGCGGAAACTGCTGAAGGAGAGGGTGAGTCGAGTCAGTTTGCCAAGGTGAAAACCATCCAGCTGGCCTTGGACATTGCTGAATGAGAAAAGCGGCCAGTACTTTATCTCTCTACTGACTCATGGATGGTGGCAAATGCCCTGGGGGGGGGAGGTGGGGCAATAGACACAGAGCACCTGGCAATGCAGAGGTAAACCCATCTGGGCTGCTGCACTGTGGCAAGATATCACTGCCTGGGTGCAGAACCTGGTGGTGATAGTATGCAGATGCTCATGTACCCAAGAGTCAGGCCACTGAGGACCACCAGAACAACCAACAAGGGGATCAAGCTGCTAAGAGGGAAGTGACTCAGATGGACTTAGATTGGCAACATAAGGGTGAATTATTTTTGGCCTGATTGGCCTATGACAATTCTGGCCATAAAGACAGAGATGCAACATACAGATGGGCTCGTGATCGAGGGGCAGACTTAACAATGGACACTATTGCCCAGGTTATTCGCGAATGCGAAATATGTGCTGCAATTAAGCAACCCAAGTGGTTAAAGACACTCTGGTATGGATGAAAATGGCTGAAGTACAAATATGGGGAGGCCTGGCAGATTGATTATATCACACTCCCACCAGCCCGCCAAGTCAAGTGCCATGTGCTTACCATGGTGGAAGCGACCACCTGAGGGCTGGAAACATATGCTCTGCCCCACTCCAATGACCGAAACACTATCCTGGGCCTTGAGAAACAAATCTTGTGTGTGACACGGCCCCCCAGAGACAACTGATTCAGTCAATGGGACTAATTCCTGGAACAACCTTATAGACACTTGGGCCAAAGAGCATGAGTGGGTATACCACATTCCCTAACATGCACCAGCCTCTGGGAAAACCAAATGGTACAATGGGCTGTTACATACTATCCTGAGATCAATGAGTGCTGGGACTTTCAATCATTGAGATACACATTTACCAAAAGCCACCTGGTTGTTCAACACCAGAGGATCTGCCAACAGGGCTTGCCCAGCCTGGTCAGAACTTTTGCATACTGTAGAGGCAGGGGGATAAAGTTCCTGTCGTGCACATAAAGAATTTGCTGGGGAAGACAGTCTGGGTGATTCCTGCTTCAGGTAAAGGCAAACCCACTCGTGGGATTGCTTTTGCTCAGGGACCCAGATATTCTTGGTGGGTATTGAAGGAAGATGGGGAAGTCTGGTGTGTATCTTAAGGGGATTTAATTTGGGGTGAAAACAGCCAATGGACTCGTTTATATGCTGTTGCCTGCTATATAACACTTTTATAGCCCATCATCTAGATTCCTGTCTGTACTACTCTGGGCTTTGAAAACATATGTCCTGTCATGGTCATCACTGGAGAATAAAGTCATGCGAAAAGCCAGCAGCAGCAGAACTGCCCTCCGGTCACCAGTGACTGACCCTGGCTTCCCTCTGATCATTACGCCATCAAAGAATGAACTTTGATGAAACCAAGTGAGCTCAGCAGTGTCATCAGCAGGCAACCATCCAACACTACACGCTATCTCTCCTGCCCTGAAAGACTTAAAAGAGATGGAGCCTGACATCATGGACTGGATGAATTCAGCAGCTTTATAGGGATTGGTCCATGAACTAAGGAATGATATCTCTCTTTTTGTGTGTGTGTTGGTTTAAGGAACTTGTGTCTCTCAGTGTTGCCCAGGCTGTGGGGCAGTGGCTATTCACAGGTGCGATCCCCTTACTGACCAGCCTGGGAGCTCTGTCCTGCTCTGTCTCTGACCTGGGCCATTTCTCCCCTCCTTAGTCAATCTGGTGTGTCCCAGCTCCCTGGGGCTCACCATATATATGCCGGCTTTAGCACAGATGCCTGCTCAGCATAGCACACTGCTGCTCAGAACTCCTAGGCTCAAGTGATCCAGCGAGCTCAGCCTCCTGAGTAGCTGGGCCTACAGGCCTGTGCCACCACGCACATGGTTTAAGCCCAGCCGGTAACTCAGAACTATGCAGCCACTCGCTCGCTTCCCATCCCCCTTTTTCACCCCCTGCTCCTGCAGGCACGGAGAGGAGAATGGAAAGAATGTAAATCCCACGGGTTGAGATAAGAACAGTCCAGTAACTAAGGTATAATGCAAAACTACTACTACTACCACCACTAATAAGAATCATAAAGGAAATAACAAGTGGAGAGAATACAATTGCTCACCCCCCGCTGACCGATACCAAGCCCAACCTGAGCAGTGATCTGGGCCTTCTGGGTAACTGCCCTCAGTTTCTATACTGGGCATGACATGCTGTGGTTTGGAATACCCCTTTGGCTACTTTGGGTCAGGTGTCCTGTCTCTGCTTCCTCCCAGTTTCTTGTGCCTCACTGGCAGAGCATGAGACTGAAAAAATCCTTGATTGAAGTAAATATTACTTAGCAACAACTAAAAACATTGGTGTGTTGTCAGCACTGTTCTCAGACTAAAGTTGAAAACACAGCACTGCACCAGTTACTAAGAAGGAGAAAAATGACTGCTACATCTGAACCCAAGATAATATCGTATTGGCAGCAGAAACTGGAGTAGAAGTCAGGGAAATTCAGTGTAATTTGGGAAGCAAGATTAGAATGAGGCTCTGCATCTGTAATTGCTTTGATTCTGTGAACTTAAATATGTGCTCTACCCAGTTTGTTGATTTATAACAGGAATCATTTGGGATCATGTTTGTAACTGTGGGTGCTGGGGAGATGATTTGGTGAAGAAAATTTGGAACAATGACATGTGGTGATACTGTTTCAGTTTTTTGATCTGTGGAGGATGAATAAAATTTGGTTGAATGACTTCAGTTTTGTTTTATGGAAGTCCTGGTAGTGTGTCTCCCTGTGACCTTGAACAGTTTTTCACAGAAAACTTGTTTTAAAACTTTCTAAACAGCCCAGAGCTATCTTGTGGACTCAGAAACAGCATCTGGGGTTCAAACAGCCATGCTGCCAAACAATGTGGAGATCATGCTGAGCAACACAGAGCTCTTTGTTCAGCCTCACTTTGATGACCAGAACCAGGATAAGCTTTCTCCTCCTGAACCACAGCTATCAGATTCCACAACTTCAGCCCACTAAAAAGGGCCGTGTTCCGTCTGCTTTACACCCTCAGTCAAAGCTCCCTATGAAGTATGGACAACTGATGTTTCACTTGGGGTTTTTTATGATTCTTTGTCAAAAGGGCTGTGGTATTTAAAGAATGGTTGATGAATTCAGTACTGCTCAATCCAAGAGAAGAGCTCTTGCCATGGAAAGCTTGGAAATTAATTAATTCCTGGTGGACTGTTGCACCATACTCTGCTTATTAGGGTTGTCTGTGGTATGCTTGGAGGGAAAAGTTGTTTTGAAAGGACAAGAGAAGATATCAGCAGAAAGTTGGTTGCTTTGAAGAGTCCAGTGGCAGGTACTGTTAGAACAAATGGATAGATAACGTGGAGGTAAGTGGAGAATGTGGAATAGGGGACTGGATCAAATGAGAGGAAGAGGAGGGGATGAGAGTGTATCTGAAAGATGCTGGAGGTTGTAAGGCATTAAGGTCAAAAGAGAATGGTTACCTAGCTCTGCTGTTTTACCAAAGGTGGCTGATGCCAGTGTTGCTCCACAGTGTGAACTGGAAAAATAGTTGCAAGGACTTTTCCACCTGTTTCCTAAGATTCAGTGTGAACTCCCTGAGCTGTTTCATGTAAGAGAGGAGCATTTTCTTGTGTGTATTTCTCTCTCTGCTTGGTTGTTTTTTTACTCTCCAGGAAAGCTAAAAGAAAGTTTAAACAGTTACCGGGGCACATTAATGCTCTCACTTTCTAGCTGTTAACAGACAGAGCTCCTCTTTGCCATCCAGAAGTTCAAGTAAATGTTTGGGATCCCCAGTCACTCAAAAGACTAAGACATCTTTCAGCAAGTCTTTGAGAGAAGTTGTCCCCCATATAAATGAAGTCCTATATGTAAGTGGTACAGAAGAAGAGATGGCTAAAATAGTGAATGGGGTGGAATAGGAAGAGAATTGCAGAAAGGGTAAGAAGTTCTTTAAGTGTTGGAAGGGAATTCAGTGCTTTAATATGATTAAAAGTAAGAGTTTTTCAGGTGATTTGCAGAGTGAAATCAGACTTAATTGTGCAGTAGATGATGGAGATAGTGTAATTGAAGTCTCATCAGAGAGAGACTGATGCTGTGAGCATTTCCAGTCTTTCTCAAAGGAGGCTGTGACTTGCTCATGTATTTTCTTGTCAGTATTTGCTCTGTTCACAATAACTGCAAATGGAATAAAGGTTCATATGTTTTGGTAGGTCCATAGTACTGCTCATCTTCCCACAGGAAAGATGAATATCTCTCTCCTGGCAAGGAATACATCTGGCTAATCACTCTTTTTGTTTGTATACATTCTAATGCTTTACTGTAATTATTTAAGCCATGTTAGCTGTTATCTTCAGTACTAACCAGCATCTTTCCCTCTTAAGACAAGGGCTTGAAGGTTGCCCTCTATTAAGTAATAAAGATCCATTTTAGGATACTTTTTAAGTCTTTTACATTGTTCTTTGGTCAGAAGCATCCCCTTCAGAAGAAGAGGGAATAGCAGAAGGCAGCGTTGCGTTACCAAGGCTCTCCCAAAGCTGGTGAGGACAACCTCTAATACTGAAGACTATGTCTAATACCAAAGACCTCTCAAGCAGCATTATTGGCATCAGTGCTGGGAGAGGGACTTGTTAACTCTCTTTGCATTCTGGAATCTAGCCTAAATACTGGGAAAATATCAAATTAATTTGGGCATTTTAAGCTGAAAGTTTGCATTCAGCTCAAATGGAAACCAAAATTGCATTGGCAACAGTGTTTAGAAATATATAACCGCAGAAAGCACCTTCAGTTAAAATTTACCAGTGGAAGTTCCAGAACCAGGCAAAGACTGATAAAATTTGGAGACCTTTTGAGTGCGGTGGCAAATCAGGATCTCCTGAGTTACTTTTCCTGAATTGTTGGGTCTTCTGTGTTCAACATGCTGCACTAAGGCTTTGGTAAGGCTTCTTTTGAGATAAAAGTTCTTGCTAAAGGGAGTCAAATTCCAAAGGAGCTCAGATAAAAATTGTACTTAAATTTCATGAGCTTCTCCACATTATCAGCTGCTTTTTTTTTTTTCATGTGACCCCTACGCATCTAGATGTAGTAGAGGGAAAAGTTGAGGATTTTCAGTACTTTAGCTTATCTAGTTTAGTGTACTGTGATTTGTAGAAAGAACTCCAAGAAGTTGCCAACAAAGTTTAAATTGACAAGCAGGTATTCTTTATTGCGGCACCAGGAGACACAGGGGATAGCTCCTCCTAGTGTGTCTCGTTTGAGCATCAAACAAACTGTGTATATATTGTTGATTAACATACATATTCATTACATCCTATACATATTCATTAGGTCTCTAATCAATGACATCGTATTTCTAGAAAGTACTTCTATGTAATTCCTGCACGTGCATAATAATGTGGTATTGGTCTTTGGGACCCCTGGTGGTCGTTTCTTCATCATCTTCCTCTTCATCGCTTCATCCTTTGGCTGAACTTTAGGTTTGGAAAGTCCCATTGTCATGGCAGCAACCACTACTTCAGTTCTAGCTGGTTATTGTAAAACATTTACCTAAGATACTTCTTCACTGTCATTTACTACAAAGCTCTTGCCCATTTCTATTGTTGCAAAGCTACCAAGCTCAACATTACTTAACCACAACGCAGAACTGATTTTACTTATTTACAAAATATTATACTTCATTTTGTATTTCTTTGTTTCAACTGACACCTAATCCTTGAAGATAGGAATATAATCGGTGGCAGTGTCGTCAGGAATGGAAAGTTGGATTTTGTTCCTATGAGTGCTCTGAAATTTTGGCTAAGATACTAGTTTCAGTTTCCTGTTTGGAAATCTAGAATGTGAGATTGCCCAAGGTAGAAAAGGTGAGATTGTAAAGGAAGAAAAGGACTAGAGCCTCTAATAGAAAAACCTTATTAAATATAAATTACTTGTGGAATGTCAGTCTAGAATTAATATTCTCATCTTACTGGTAAAAACCCACTCTCGGATGAATATCGGTTAGTACAAGACCTCAGAGAAATCAGTCAAATAGTACAAGGTGGGTAGCCAACCCATACACCCTATTAACCACCTTAAAAGGCTCGGATCAATGGTTTACAGTACTTTACCTAAAAGATGCCTTCTTTTTCATTCTGTTAGAAAGCAGAAGCCGGAAGTTGTTTGCTTTTAGATGGGAAAGCCCAAAACCAGGGCAAAAACCCTAGTTAACATGGACAGTGTTACCACAAGGATTCAAGAATAGCCCGACTATCTTTGGCAACCAATTAGCCGAGTGTCGTGGTTTAAACCCAGTCAGGTAACTTGTTCATTCACTCCCCCCCTTCCTTCCCTCCCCCTACTCCCGGAGGGACGGAGAGGAGAATCGAAAAGAATGCAACTCCCACGGGTTGAGATAAGAACAGTTTGGTAACTAAGGTATAACACAAATCACTACTGCTACCACCAGTAATAATAATGATAAAGGAAATAGCAAGGGAAGAGAATACAACACCTCACCACTAGCTGACTGATAACTTGCCCCCCTCAGCCCGACCAAGCACCGACCGATACCTCCTCCAACCCCGCAGTCTCCCAGCCCTTCCGGCTAACTCCCAGTTACATCCTGGGCATGACGTGCTGTGGTATGGAATACCTCTTTGGTCAGTTTGGGTCAGGTGTCCTGTCTCTGCTTCCTCCCGGCTTCCCCTCCTCCCTGGCAGAGCATGAGGCTCACAAAGTCCTTGGCCAAACCAAAACATCATTGTTATCAGCTCTGTTCCCGAGCTGAAAGTCAAAACACTGCACTGCACCAGCTACCAAGAAGGAGAAAAATGACTGCTACTGCTGAACCCAGGACACCGAGGAACTGGAAGTTTGGCAAGAACATGATGAGGACATTACCTTGTTACAATATGTTGATGACATTTTGGTGGCATCCTTGACTAAACATGGGTGCAGCATCTCCTGCATGAAGATAGGCTGAGAAAGTTGGGGCTGTTCAGCCTGGAAAAGAGAAGGCTGTGTGGAGACCTCATAGCAGCCTTCCAGTATCTGAAGGGGGCCTATAGGGATGCTGGGGAGGGACTCTTCATTAGGGACTGTAGTGACAGGACAAGGGGTAACGGGTTAAAACTTAAACAGGGGAAGTTTAGATTGGATATAAAGAGGAAATTCTTTCCTGTTAGGGTAGTGAGGCACTGGAATGGGTTGCCCAGGGAGGCTGTGAATGCTCCATCCCTGGCAGTGTTCAAGACCAGGCTTGATGAGGCCTTGGGTGATATGGTTTAGTGTGAGGTGTCCCTGCCCATGTCAGGGGGGTTGGAACTAGATGATCTTAAGATCCTTTCCAACCCTAACTATTCTATGATTCTAGGTATGGAACTGACAGTCAGCCTATTGAACTTTCTGGAACAAGCTGTATACAAAGGCTCAAGCAGTTAAACAATAGGTCCTGTACTTGGCATTCATTATTTCAGAAGGGCAAAGAAGCCTAGGGACAGAAAGGAAAGAGGCTGTATGTCAAACAGCAGAACCTGCTTCTAAATGAGAATTGAGAGCCTTTCTAGGTATGGCCGGATGGTGTCGCTTGTGGATTGTTAATTTTGGACTAGTTGCCAAACCCTTGTATGAGGCAACAGATGGAGAGGGGAAATTCTGATCTGGACCCCTGAATGTCGGAAGGCAATCCAAGAATTAAAAAATGCACTGATGACTGCACCTGCTTTAGGACTTCCAGATTTGGAGAAACCTGTTGAACTGTATGTGCATGAAAGGCACCATTTAGCCTTGGGAGTGCTAGCCTGGCGACTGGGATTATGGAAGAGACTGGTAGGATATTTCTCAAAACAACTTGATAATGTTAGCAAAGGATGGCCTTCTTGACTTAGAGCTGTTGCAGCAACAGTCCTTCTGATCCAGGAAGCTAGAGTGCTAACTTTGGGACAAAACCTGACTGTGCCTCACATGGTAACAACCATCCTGGAACAGAAAATCAGTTATTGGCTGTCCCCAGGCAGGCTGTTAAAATACTTTTAGAACAAGCGGATGTATAACTGAAAGTCAGTAACCTTTTGAACCCAGCAGTGTTCCTGACAACCGATCCAGAAACAGGAGAGCTGACTCACAACTGTTTACAGACTATTGAGCAGGTGTATTCCAGTCATACAGACCTACAGGATACACCCCAGAAGGATGTGGATTGGGAGCTGTTTGTGGATGGTATAGCAGCTTCATAAAACAGTGGAAACTGGGAAGCAGGATACACTGTGGTAACCCAGCATGAGGTAATATAGGCTAAAGCCCTGGCCCTCAACACATCAGCACAGAAAAACAAACTGATCATGCTACTGAGAGCTCAGGAATTATCAGAAGGTAAAACCATTAGCATATGGATGGACTTAAAAATTGTTTTTGTAATTCTTCATGCCCATGGGGCCATATGGAAGGAAAGGGGATTGTTAACCTCTCAGGGGCCCCCTAAAAATTATGAACAAATAATACAGCAACTGTTAAAAGGAGTCCAGCTACCTTGGAAGGTAGCAATAATGCATTCCAAGATACATCAATTTGGTAATACTCCAGTGAATACTGGTAATCGCCTTGCTGACAAAACGGCCAAAGAAGCTGTAGGGGGGGACTTTTTACTAATATTGCCTCATAAGTATCAGTGTTTGGATATTGAAGTTCCAAGCTATCAAACAGAGGATGAGAAGTTGACAAGGAGCCAAGAAGAATGATGAAAGATTGTGGGTTACACCGAACTGGCAAGTAATAATTCCCCAGCCTCTTATGAGAAAAATTGCCGAGAGGTGGGAGAGACAGAGTCTCACATCCAGAGATTGGGCTGCCTTGATTCCGCGGAGGAAGAATGCAAGCAGACTCAATATGAGGCA
>NW_026635054.1:0-1509 GCF_028554395.1 Pezoporus wallicus | reverse complement strand
GCCACTGGTTCAGTTGTGTACTGCTACGGGATATGGGATATGGGGTATGGGGTGTGGGATATGGGGTGTGGGATATGGGGTGTGGGATATGGGATGTGGGATATGGGATGTGGGATGTGGGATATGGGATATGGGGTATGGGAAATGGGATATGGGATATGGGGTATGGGATATGGGATATGGGATGTGGGATATGGGATATGGGATATGGGGTATGGGGTATGGGATATGGGATATGGGCTATGGGATATGGGGTATGGGCTGTGGGCTATGGGCTATGGGCTATAGGGTGTGGGCTCTGGGGTCTGGGCTCTGGGCCATTGTCCCTGATCCTATGGGATATAGGATATGGAATATGGGATATAGGATATGGGGTATGGGATATGGGGTATGGGGTATATGGATGGGGTGATGGGGTATGGGGTATGGGGTATGGGGTGTGGGGTATGGGATATGGGGAATATGGGGTATGGGGTGTGGGATATAGGATATGGAATATGGGGTGTGGGGTGTGGGGTGTGGGGTATGGGATATAGGATATGGAATATGGGGTATGGGGTGTGGGATATAGGATATGGAATATGGTGTCTGGTGTCTGGGGTGTGGGGTATGGGATATTTGGGATATGGAATATGGGGTATGGAATGTGTGGGATGTGGGATATGGGCTATGGGCTATGGGGTATGGGGGTTTGGGGTATGGGATATGGGATATGGGGTATGGGGTATAGGATATGGAATGTGGGGTGTGGGGTATGGGGTATGGGGGTATAGGATGGGATGGGATATATGGGGTATGGGGTGTGGGGTGTGGGGTATGGGATATAGGATATGGAATATGGGGTATGGGGTATGGGATATAGGATATGGGATATGGGGTATGGGATATAGGATATGGAATATGGGGTGTGGTGTGTGGGGTATGGGATATGGGGTATGGGGTGTGGGGTGTGGGGTATGGGGTATATGGGGTATGGGGTATGTGGGGTATGGGATATGGGTGTTGGGGTATTGGGTGTGGGGTATGGGATATGGGGTCTGGGGTGTGGGGTGTGAGATATGGGGTATGGGATATAGGATATGGAATATGGCGTATGGGGTGTGGGGTGTGGAATGTGGGGTATGGGGTGTGGGGTGTGCGGTGTGGGGTGTGGGGTGTTGGGTATGGGGTGTGGGGTGTGAGATATGGGGTATGGGGTGTGGGGTGTGGATTGTGGGGTGTTGGGTTATGGGGTGTGGGGTGTGTAGTGTGGGGTGTTGGGTATGGGATGTGGGGTGTTGGGGTATGGGGTGTGGGGTGTGGAGTGTGGGGTGTGGGATATAGGATATGGAATATGGGGTATGGGGTATGGGGTGTGGGATGCGGGGTGTTGGGGTATGGGGTATGGCATGTGGGGTATGGGGTATGGTGTATGTGATGTAGGGTGTTGGGGTATGGGGTATGGGTATGGGGTGTGGGGTATGGGGTAGGGGGTATGGGATGTGGGGTGTGGGGTATGGGATATGGGGT
>NW_026635053.1:0-14640 GCF_028554395.1 Pezoporus wallicus | reverse complement strand
CCCCACAGTGTCCCATAGCCCCATAGCCCCCATTGCCCCCATGTCCCCCTTATCCCCCATCGCACCCCATAGCGCCCAATAGCCCCCATATAGCCCCATCGTGCCTCATAGTGCCCCATATCCCCATCGCGCCCCATAATCCCCATCGCACCCCATAGCCCCCATAGTGCCCCATAGCCCCCCACAGCTCCCCATAGCCCCCCACAGCGCCCCATAGCGCCCCATAGCCCCTCATAGCCCCCCACAGCGCCCCACAGCGCCCCATAGTGCCCCATAGCCCCCCACAGCGCCCCACAGCGCCCCATAGCGCCCCATAGCCCCCCACAGCTCCCCATAGCGGCACCTCGGGGGCGATGTAGTCGGGGGTGCCGCAGAAGGTCCTGGTGGTGGCTCCCGGGAACATGTTCTCCTTGCACATCCCGAAGTCCGTGATCTTCACGTGACCCTGGGCGTCCAGCATCACGTTATCCAGCTTCAGATCCCTTTGGGGGGGGGTGAGCAATGGGGCCGGCCCCATGGGGTGGTTGGGGGCGGCCCCATAAAGGCGGGGTTCGGGGGGGGCACCTGTAGATGATGCCTTGGTTGTGGAGGAAGAAGAGGCCGATGGCGATCTCGGCTGCGTAGAACCTGGGGGGCAAGGGGGGGCAGTGGGGTGAATGGGGGGTATTGGGGTGAATGGGGGGGCATTGGGGTGAATGGGGGGGCACTGGGGTGAATGGGGGGTATTGGGGTGAATGGGGGGGCACTGGGGTGAATGGGGGGGCACTGGGGTGAATGGGGGGTATTGGGGTGAATGGGGGGTATTGGGGTGAATGGGGGCGTTGGTATGGGGTGGCATTTGTATGGACCCAACCATTGGGGTGAATGGGGGGGCACTGGGGTGAATGGGGGGTGTTGGTATGGGGGGGCTTTGGTATGGGGGGGCATTGGGGTGAATGGGGGTATTGGGGTGAATGGGGGTATTGGGGTGAATGGGGGGCACTGGGGTGAATGGGGAGTATTGGGGTGAATGGGGGGCATTGGGGTGAATGGGGGGTATTGGGGTGAATGGGGGCGTTGGTATGGGGGGCATTGGTATGGGGAGGCATTTGTATGGGGGGCATTGGGGTGAATGGGGAGGGGGAAATGGGAGGTTGGGGGGGGAGCAAGAGGCGTCGGCAGTCCCAATGGGGGGGGGAGGGCACGTGGGGGGTGTTTGGGGTCAATGGGGGGACACTTGGGGGTCAGGGGGGCATTTGGGGTCAATGGGGGGCACTTAAGGGGTCAAAGGAGGGATACTTGGGGGTCAATGGGGGGCACTTGGGGGTCAATGGGAGGACTCTTGGGGGTCAATGGGGAGTATTCAGGGGTCAACGGGGGTATCGGGGTCAATGTGGGGCATTTGGGGGTCAATGGGGGCACTTGCAGGTTAATGGGGGTATTTGAGGGGTATTTGTGGCCAATGGGGGGTATTTGGGGGTCAATGGGGGCACTTACGGGTTAATGGGGGTATTTGAGGGGTATTTGGGGCCAATGGGGGGTATTTGGGGGTATTTGGGGGTCCAATGGGGGGTATTTGGGGGTCTTACGGGTTAATGGGGGTATTTGAGGGGGGGTTCCAAGGGGGGTATTTGGGGCCAATGGGGGGTATTTGGGGGTCAATGGGGGCACTTACGGGTTAATGGGGGTATTTGAGGGTATTTGGGGCCAATGGGGGGTATTTGGGGGTCAATGGGGGCACTTACGGGTTAATGGGGGTATTTGAGGGGTATTTGGGGCCAATGGGGGGGCATTTGGGGGTCACTTGTGGGTCACCAGCAGGGGTCGCTAGGGGGCACTCACGTGGCGTGCGGCTCTTTGAACTTGCCGACCTGCTGGATGTGGTACATGAGGTCCCCGCCGGTGACGTATTCCATGACGAAATAGAGGCGGTCCTGGGGGGCGTGGCCAGCGGGGACACGTGACCCATAGCTCTCCCATTAGCCCCCCATTACCCACCTATAACCCCATAGCCACCATAGGCCCCCATAAACCCATAGCCCTCACAGAGCCCATAGAACCCTAGCCCCATAGGCCCCCATAGCCCCCATAGCCCCCCATAGCCCGATAGCCCCACAGCCGCCATCGCCCCGTAGCCCCCCATAGCCCCATAACCCCCCATTACAACCCCATACCCCCCATAGCCACATAGCCCCCATTACCCCCCATTGCCCCCCATAGTCCCCTATCCCCCACAGCCCCATAGCCCCATAGCCCCCCATCATGCCCCATTACCCCCTATGTCCCCCATACCCCCCATAACCCATTACCCTCCATACCCCCCATAGTGCCCCATAGCCCCAATACCCCCATACGCCCCCATAGTGCCCCATAGCCCCAATACCCCCATACGCCCCCATAGTGCCCCATAGCCCCAATACCCCCATACGCCCCCATAGTGCCCCATAGCCCCAATACCCCCATAGGCCCCCATTACCCCCATCACCCCCCATAGCCCCATAGTGCCCCATAGCCACAATACCCCCATACGCCCCCATAGTGCCCCAGAGCCCCAATACCCCCATACGCCCCCATAGTGCCCCATAGCCCCAATACCCCCATAGGCCCCCATTACCCCCATCACCCCCATAGCCCCATGGTGCCGCATTCCCCTCACCGCGGTCTGGAAGGTGGAGTGCAGGTGGGTCAGGAAGTGGGGCCGGGGCCCCAGGGCCAGCACGCGCCGCTCCACCATGGTGCAGGCGGCGTCGTCGTCCTGGACCACCACGTCCTTCTTGAGGATCTTGATGGCGAAGAGCTCGGCCGTGCCGCGCCGCTCGGCCAGCATCACCTGCGCGCGCCGCGCCCGTTTTCAGCCTCCCCGCGCCCGTTTTGCGGCCTTTTCGCGCCCCCCGCAGCCATCGCCGGGGTCGTTTGGGGCGTTTCTGTGCTCCCCGTGCCCGTTTCTGCGTTCCTCGCGCCCGTCTCGGGGGGGTTCGTGACCGGTTCGGGCTCCCCACGCCCGTTTTTGGGCGTTTTCGTGCTCCCCGCAACCGTTTTCGGGGTCCCCCAGCCCGTTTCTGGGGTTCTTTTGGGGGGTTTTGTGTTCCCCGTGCCCATTTTCGGGGTCCCCAAGCCCGTTTTCGGGGTCCCCAAGCCCGTTTTGGGGGTCCCTTTGCCCGTTTTGGGGGTCCGTTTGCCCATTTTCAGGTCCCTTTGCCCGTTTTCGGGGTCCCTTTGCCCGTTTTTGGGGTCCTTTTGCCCGTTTTCAGGTCCCTTTGCCCGTTTTCAGGGTCCCCAAGCCCATTTTTGGGGTCCTTTGGCCCGTTTTCAGGTCCCTTTGCCTGTTTTCGGGGTCCCCAAGCCCGTTTTTGGGGTCCTTTTGCCCGTTTTCAGGTCCCTTTGCCCATTTTCGGGGTCCCCAAGCTCATTTTTGGGGTCCTTTTGCCCGTTTTCAGGTCCCTTTGCCTGTTTTTGGGGTCCCCAAGCCCATTTTTGGGGTCCTTTTGCCCGTTTTCAGGTCCCTTTGCCCGTTTTGGGGGTCCTTTTGCCCGTTTTCAGGTCCCTTTGCCTGTTTTCGGGGTCCCCAAGCCCATTTTTGGGGTCCTTTTGCCCGTTTTCAGGTCCCTTTGCCCGTTTTCGGGGTCCCCAAGCCCGTTTCTGGGGTCCTTTTGCCCGTTTTCAGGTCCCTTTGCCCATTTTCGGGGTCCCCAAGCCCGTTTTTGGGGTCCTTTTGCCCGTTTTCAGGTCCCTTTGCCCGTTTTCGGGGTCCCCAAGCCCATTTTTGGGGTCCTTTTGCCCGTTTTCAGGTCCCTTTGCCCGTTTTCGGGGTCCCCAAGCCCATTTTTGGGGTCCTTTTGCCCGTTTTCAGGTCCCTTTGCCCGTTTTCGGGGTCCCCAAGCCCGTTTTTGGGGTCCTTTTGCCCGTTTTCAGGTCCCTTTGCCCGTTTTCGGGGTCCCCAAGCCCGTTTTTGGGGTCCTTTTGCCCGTTTTCAGGTCCCTTTGCCCGTTTTCGGGGTCCCCAAGCCCGTTTCTGGGGTCCTTTTGCCCGTTTTCAGGTCCCACCTTGCCGAAGCTGCCCTTGCCCAGCACCATCAGGAAGGTGAAGTCCCCGAGCCGGGAGCGCCCGGAGCTGAAGAAGCCACGTTTGGGATCTGTGGGGCTGGGGGAGGGCGACGGCGCCGGAGAAGGGCCCGGCCCCCTGCGCACTTTCTGCGGGGTCAGCGGGGGGGCACGGGGTCAGCATGGGGTCACGGATGAGGGGTTACCGAGGGGTCAAAGGTAACCAGGGGTTACCATTACCTCGTAGAGCTCCAATGGGTAGTTACAAGCCTGGAAGAGATGGGGCAGGGGGGGGTGTCAGTGGGGCTCAATGGGGTCCATAGGCCTCAAGGGGGCTCAAGGGGGCTCAAGGGGTGGGTCATCACCTCGAACTTGGGCCGGAGGCCACAGTCGTCGGTGTCGGCCACGGGGACGTTGTAGTATTCGCCCTCCTCCTGGTTCAGCAGCTTGAACCTGGCAATGGGGCAATGGGGGCAATGGGAGCAATGGGGTAATGCGGATCAATGGGGATCAATGGGCTCAATAGGGGTCAATGGGGCTTAGTAGGGGTCAGTGGGCTCAATGGGGCTCCATGGGGGTCAATGGGTACTAATGGGGTTCAGTGGGGCTCAACAGGCTCAATGGGGCTCAATGGGGGTCAATGGGGGGCAATGGGGCTCAGTGGGGTCAATGGCTGTCAATGGGGACCAACGGGTATCAATGGGTGTCAATAGGGCTCAATGGGGCTCAATGGGGGTCAATGGGGCTCAATGGGTGTCAGTGGGGGTCAGTGGGGATCAATGGGGGCCAGTGGGGGTCAGTGGGTGTCAATAGGGCTCAATGGGGGTCAGTGGGTGTCAATAGGGCCCAATGGGGGTCAGTGGGTGTCAATAGGGCTCAATGGGGGTCAATGGGGCTCAATGGTGTCAGTGGGGCTCCATGGGGTCCCCCCCGTGCTCACCACCCGTCCACGTGGCCCTTGAGCAGCTCAGCCACCCCAAAGCTCATGGCGCCCATGAAGTCGTTGCGGGAGGTGCGGTCCCAGTCCCACACCTCCACCGAGAGGCGGCGCTCGGAGTCCCCGGGGCGCAGCGTGCTGGGGGCAGGGGGGTCATGGGTGGGTCATGGGTGGGGCATGGGTGGGTCATGGGTGGGTCATGGGTGGGGCATGGGTGGGACATGGGTGGGACAGGGGTGGGACAGGGGTGGGTCATGGGTGGGTCATGGGTGGGACATGGGTGGGGCATGGGTGGGACATGGGTGGGTCATGGGTGGGGCGTGGGTGGGACATGGGTGGGACATGGGTGGGTCATGGGTGGGGCATGGGTGGGACATGGGTGGGACATGGGTGGGTCATGGGTGGGTCATGGGTGGGACATGGGTGGGTCATGGGTGGGGCATGGGTGGGCATGGGTGGGTCATGGGTGGGTCATGGGTGGGGCATGGGTGGGGCATGGGTGGGCATGGGTGGGACATGGGTGGGAAATGGGTGGGGCATGGGTGGGGCATGGGGGGGCATGGGTGGGTCATGGGTGGGACATGGATGGGACATGGGTGGGTCATGGGTGGGTCATGGGTGGGACATGGGTGGGTCATGGGTGGGGCATGGGTGGGCATGGGTGGGTCATGGGTGGGACATGGATGGGACATGGATGGGACATGGGTGGGACATGGGTGGGTCATGGGTGGGTCATGGGTGGGACACGTATGACACTCATATGACACACGTATGACACTCATGACACACGTATGTCACTCATATGGCACACAAGACACACATGACACACACACGACACACGCAAAACATGTACGACACACTTATGACATACACATACGACACATGTATGACACATATGACACACACCTGACACACATAAGACACACATGACACATGTATGACCCATACATATGACACACGTACGACACACAACACACATACGACACACTTATGACACATGTATGACACATTCATATGACACACGTATGACACATTCATATGACACACGACACACGCATGACACACGTGACCCACACGACACAGGACACATACGATACACGCATGACACACACATGACACACGTATGTTGCCCCGCTCACAAGAGGAAGGCCTCGTTCCACACGGGGTTGAGCGTGGCCTTCACCGTCCGCGTCTTCTGCTTGGAGAGGTTCTTGGGGTCCGGGATCAGCTTCAGCTTCACGTAGGGATCCGAGAGCCCATTGGGATCCATCGGGATCAGGTTCCGCGCCTCCCCCACTGCGGGCAGGAACCAGGAGTAGGTCTGGGGGTCCGGGGGGGGTTGGGGGGCGTTTCAGGGGTGTTCTGGTTTTTTTTGGGTGTTTCAGGGGTGGTTTGGGGTATTTCATATTTGTTTGGGGGGCTTCAGGGGTGTTTTGGGGAGATTTTGGGTGTTTCAGGGGCAGGTTTAGGTGTTTTGGAAGCATTTTTTGGTGTTTCAGGTACGTTTTGGGGTGTTTCAGGGCGGTTTGGACCATTTTGGTGTGTTTCAGAGGCATTTCTGGGTGTTCCAGGGGTGTTTTGGGACAGTTTTGGGTGTTTCAGTGCCGGTTTTGCGTGTTTCAGTTGCTTTTTGGGGGTTTGTAGGGTATTTCAGATGCGATTTTGCATGTTTCAGAGGTGTTTCTGAGTGTTTCAGAGGCGTTTCTGGGCGTTTCAGGGGTGTTTTGGGTGTTTCAGAGGCGTTTTGAGGCGCCTTGGGGTGTTTCTGGGGCATTTTTGGGCGTTTCTGGAGCATTTTTTGGTGTTTCCTGGGCGTTTTGGGTGTTTCCGGGGCGGTTTTGGGTGTTTCCGGGGCGGTTTTGGGTGTTTCCGGGCCCCCTGCTCCGTTACCGGTGACGTGCAGCTGCTCCCCCGGCAGCGCCTGGATGCGGAGCTGCAGGCGGCCGCGGCGCTCGGTGTGGTCGACGCCGCAGAGGCTGGGCACGCTCTGCACGCAGCGCTTGTGCACGTTCATCTCGCAGCCTGCAGGGGGCACCAGCGCCGGGACCCATTGAACCCCATTGAGCACCCATTGAACCCCACTGAACCCCACTGAACCCCATTGAGCACCCATTGAACCCCACTGAACCCCATTGAACCCCATTGAGCACCCATTGAACCCCACTGAACCCCATTGAACCCCATTGAGCACCCATTGAACCCCACTGAACCCCATTGAACCCCATTGAGCACCCATTGAACCCCACTGAACCCCATTGAGCACCCATTGAACCCCATTGAACCCCATTGAGCACCCATTGAACCCCATTGAACCCCATTGAGCACCCATTGAACCCCACTGAACCCCACTGAACCCCATTGAGCACCCATTGAACCCCACTGAACCCCATTGAACCCCATTGAGCACCCATTGAACCCCACTGAACCCCATTGAACCCCATTGAGCACCCATTGAACCCCACTGAACCCCATTGAACCCCATTGAGCACCCATTGAACCCCACTGAACCCCATTGAACCCCATTGAGCACCCATTGAACCCCACTGAACCCCATTGAACCCCATTGAGCACCCATTGAACCCCACTGAACCCCATTGAGCACCCATTGAGAGCCCACTGAGCACCCATTGAACCCCATTGAGCAACCAGTGAACCCCAATGAACCCCATTGAGCACCCATTGAACCCCACTGAACCCCATTGAACCCCATTGAGCACCTATTGAGCACCCACTGAACCCCACTGAACCCCATTGAGCACCCATTGAACCCCATTGAACCCCATTGAGCACCCATTGAACCCCACTGAACCCCATTGAGCACCCATTGAGAGCCCATTGAGCACCCATTGAACCCCATTGAACCCCATTTAGCACCCATTGAGCACCCATTGAGAGCCCATTGAGCACCCATTGAACCCTATTGAGCACCCACTGAGCCCCATTGAACCCCATTGAGCACCCATTGAGAGCCCATTGAGCACCCATTGAACCCCATTGAGCACCCATTACCCCATTACCCCCATTGCCCCCCATAGCGCATCCATGGCTCACAGGAGCACTTCATGCCCTGGTGCACCAGCCCATAGAGCAGGGAGCCGCAGTGGTCGCAGAAGGTGGGGCTGCTGTAGCTGTGCAGCCGGAAGCGGTGCTTGTTCCGGGGGTCCTGGGGGATGCACATGGTGGTCCATATGCACACCCCCCAACAGGCACCGATTACCCCCCATAGGAACACAATTACCCTCCCCAGACACCAATTACCCCCCATAGGAACACAATTACCCCCCCAGACACCAATTACCCCCCATAGGAACACAATTACCCCCCCAACAGACACCAATTACCCCCCATAGGAACACAATTACCCTCCCCAGACACCAATTACCCCCCATAGGAACACAATTACCCCCCCCCAGACACCAATTACCCCCCATAGGAACACAATTACCCCCCCAGACACCAATTACCCCCCATAGGAACACAATTACCCCCCCAGACACCAATTACCCCCCATAGGAACACAATTACCCCCCCAACAGGCACCGATTACCCCCCATAGGAACACAATTACCCCCCCCAGACACCGATTACCCCCCATAGGAACACAATTACCCCCCCCCAGACACCAATTACCCCCCATAGGAACACAATTACCCCCCCAACAGACACCGATTACCCCCCATAGGAACACAATGACTACCCACAGGAACCCAATTACCCCCATAGACACCAATTACCCCCATAGGAACACAATTACCCCCCCCAGACACCAATTACCCCCCATAGGAACACAATTACCCCCCCCAGACACCGACTACCCCCCATAGGAACACAATTACCCCCCCCAGACACCAATTACCCCCCATAGGAACACAATTACCCCCCCCAGACACCGACTACCCCCCATAGGAACACAATTACCCCCCCCAGACACCAATTACCCCCCATAGGAACACAATTACCCCCCCAACAGACACCGATTACCCCCCATAGGAACACAATTACCACCCACAGGAACCCAATTACCCCCCATAGGAACACAATTACCACCCACAGGAGCCCAATTAGAACCCATAGGAACACAATTAACACACATCATAGACACCAATTACCCCCATAGAAACACAATTACCACCATAGACACCAATTGCCCCCCCATAGGACCCCAATTAGCCCCCATAGACACGCTTGTGCACCACGAAGCTGCACACTATGGGGGGTGCAGAGGGGGGCCCTAAGTACCCCACATCCATCCCATAATAACCCCAGGACCCCCCTAAATACTCCCCATACACCCCATAATAACACCAGAACCCCCCTAACTACCTCCCATACATCCCATAATAAACCCTGGACCCCCCTAAGTACCTCCCATACACTCTATAATAACCCCAAGACCCCCTAAATACCCCCCATACACCCCATAATAACACCAGAACCCCCCTAACTACCTCCCATACATCCCATAATAAACCCTGGACCCCCCTAAGTACCTCCCATACACTCTATAATAAGCCCAAGACCCCCTAAATACACCCCATAATAACACCAGGACCCCCCTAAATGATCCCCATACACCCCATAATAACCCCAGGACCCCCTAAATACCCCCCATACACCCCATAATAACCCCAGGACCCCCTAAATACCCCCCATACACCCCATAATAACCCCAGGACCCCCTAAATACCCCCCATACACCCCATAATAACCCCAGGGCCCCCCTAAATGCTCCCCATACACCCCATAATAACCCCAGGACCCCCTAAATACCCCCCATACACCCCATAATAACCCCAGGACCCCCTAAATGCTCCCCATACACCCTATAATAACCCCAGAACCCCCTAAATACCCCCCATACACCCCATAATAACCCCAGGGCCCCCCTAAATGCTCCCCATACACCCCATAATAACCCCAGAACCCCCTAAATGCTCCCCATACACCCTATAAGAGCCCCATCACCCCCCACCTGTTGCTTAGCAACGGCCCCAGCTGCCCGGCAATGCTCCATGGCAACCGCTGCTCCCCTCCAGCCAATCAGCGCCCAGGCCACGCCCACTCCCCCCCCCCCCCCCCCCCCCCCCCCCCAGCGTGCTCTGGGGACCCTGTGGGGGGGGGGGGTAAGAGGGGGGTCCCATTGGGGTCCTATGGGGGCCATAAGGGGAGTCCCATGGGGGGGTCCCATAGGGGGGTCCCATAGGGCGGCTCACCCATGCACTGCAGGCCCTGCTTCCCGATGCCCCTGGGGAGGAGAAGGTGCCGTCACCCCCGGGGGTCACCCATGTGGGGCGATGGGGTCCCCATGACCCCCACATTGGGGTCTATGGGGTCCCCTTGCCCCTGGTGCTGGGCTCTGTGGGTCCCTAAGACCCTACCATTGGGGTCCATGGGGTCCTGGCCCTAGGGGTTCCTATGGGTCTTTATGGGTCTCTATGGTGTC
Source organism: Pezoporus wallicus (assembly GCF_028554395.1). Classification (NCBI taxonomy): domain Eukaryota; kingdom Metazoa; phylum Chordata; class Aves; order Psittaciformes; family Psittacidae; genus Pezoporus; species Pezoporus wallicus. The sequence continues at coordinate 4,241 of NW_026635053.1, read as the reverse complement.
TATGGGTCTCTATGGGTCCCATGGGTTGATGTGTGTCTCTGTGGGGCGCTGTAGATATCTATGGAGCACTGTGGGTCCTTATGGGTCTCTATGACTCCCTATGGTCTATATGGATGTCTATGGGTCTCTATGGTCTCTATGGGTCCCTATGGGCCTCACCAGATGAAGTTGGTGCAGTGGCTGCAGAACATGGGCTCTATGGGTCCCTATGGTCTATATGGGTGTCTATGGGTGTCTATGGGTCCCTATGGTCTATATGGGTGTCTATGGGTCCCTATGGTCTATATGGGTGTCTATGGGTCCCTATGGTCTCTATGGGTGTCTATGGGTCCCTATGGTCTCTATGGGTGTCTATGGGTCCCTATGGGCCTCACCAGATGAAGTCGGTGCAGTGGCTGCAGAACGTGGGCTCTATGGGTCCCTATGGTCTATGTGGGTGTCTATGGGTGTCTATGGGTCCCTATGGTCTATATGGGTGTCTATGGGTGTCTATGGGTCCCTATGGGCCTCACCAGATGAAGTCGGTGCAGTGGCTGCAGAACGTGGGCTCTATGGGTCCCTATGGTCTATATGGGTGTCTATGGGTCCCTATGGTCTATGTGGGTGTCTATGGGTGTCTATGGGTCCCTATGGTCTCTATGGGTGTCTATGGGTCCCCATGGGCCTCACCAGATGAAGTCGGTGCAGTGGCTGCAGAACGTGGGCTCTATGGGTCCCTATGGTCTATATGGGTGTCTATGGGTGTCTATGGGTCCCTATGGTCTATATGGGTGTCTATGGGTCCCTATGGTCTATATGGGTGTCTATGGGTCCCTATGGTCTCTATGGGTGTCTATGGGTCCCTATGGTCTCTATGGGTGTCTATGGGTCCCTATGGGCCTCACCAGATGAAGTCGGTGCAGTGGCTGCAGAACGTGGGCTCTATGGGTCCCTATGGTCTATGTGGGTGTCTATGGGTGTCTATGGGTCCCTATGGTCTATATGGGTGTCTATGGGTCCCTATGGTCTATATGGGTGTCTATGGGTCCCTATGGTCTATATGGGTGTCTATGGGTGTCTATGGGTCCCTATGGGCCTCACCAGATGAAGTCGGTGCAGTGGCTGCAGAACGTGGGCTCTATGGGTCCCTATGGTCTATATGGGTGTCTATGGGTCCCTATGGTCTATGTGGGTGTCTATGGGTGTCTATGGGTCCCTATGGTCTCTATGGGTGTCTATGGGTCCCCATGGGCCTCACCAGATGAAGTCGGTGCAGTGGCTGCAGAACGTGGGCTCTATGGGTCCCTATGGTCTATATGGGTGTCTATGGGTGTCTATGGGTCCCTATGGTCTATGTGGGTGTCTATGGGTGTCTATGGGTCCCTATGGTCTCTATGGGTGTCTATGGGTCCCCATGGGCCTCACCAGATGAAGTCGGTGCAGTGGCTGCAGAACGTGGGCTGCTTGAAGAACCTCGCGGTGAAGCGGTGGCTCTTGACCTCGTGAACCACCTTGTGCCGCAGCGCCCCCCGGCGGCAGAACAGCGGCCGCGCCGAGCGCTCCCCCTCCGGCCCCGCCAGCGCCATCGGCCACGGGGGGGCTGTGGGGGGGCAAAAGGGGGGGATGGAGCCGTGGGGAGGGAGATGTGGGGATGGAGATGTGGGGATGGAGATGTGGGGATGGAGCCGTGGGGATGGAGATGTGGGGATGGAGATGTGGGGATGGAGCTGTGGGGATGGAGATGTGGGGATGGAGATGTGGAGATGGAGATGTGGGGATGGAGATGTGGGGATGGAGATGTGGGGATGGAGCTGTGGGGATGGAGATGTGGGGATGGAGATGTGGAGATGGAGATGTGGGGATGGAGATGTGGGGATGGAGATGTGGGGATGGAGATGTGGGGATGGTGATGTGGGGATGGAGATGTGGGGATGGAGATGTGGGGATGGAGATGTGGAGATGGAGATGTGGGGATGGAGATGTGGGGATGGAGATGTGGGGATGGAGCTGTGGGGATGGAGATGTGGGGATGGAGCTGTGGAGATGGAGATGTGGGGATGGAGATGTGGGGATGGAGATGTGGGGATGGAGATGTGGGGATGGAGATGTGGGGATGGAGATGTGGGGATGGAGATGTGGGGATGGAGCCGTGGGGATGGAGATGTGGGGATGGAGATGTGGGGATGGAGATGTGGGGATGGAGCTGTGGGGATGGAGATGTGGGGATGGAGATGTGGAGATGGAGATGTGGGGATGGAGATGTGGGGATGGAGATGTGGGGATGGAGATGTGGGGATGGAGATGTGGGGATGGAGATGTGGGGATGGAGATGTGGAGATGGAGATGTGGGGATGGAGATGTGGGGATGGAGATGTGGGGATGGAGATGTGGAGATGGAGATGTGGGGATGGAGATGTGGAGATGGAGATGTGGAGATGGAGATGTGGGGATGGAGCTGTGGGGATGGAGATGTGGGGATGGAGATGTGGAGATGGAGATGGGATGGAGATGTGGAGATGGAGATGTGGGGATGGAGATGTGGGGATGGAGATGGGAGGGAGATGTGGGGATGGAGATGTGGGGATGGAGATGTGGGGACGGAGATGGGAGGGAGATGTGGGGATGGAGCTGTGGGGATGGAGATGTGGAGATGGAGATGTGGGGATGGAGATGTGGGGATGGAGATGTGGGGATGGAGATGTGGAGATGGAGATGTGGGGATGGAGCCGTGGGGACGGAGATGGGAGGGAGATGTGGGGATGGAGATGTGGGGATGGAGCCGTAGGGATGGAGATATGGGGATGGAGATGTGGGGATGGAGATGTGGAGATGGAGCTGTGGGGATGGAGATGTGGGGATGGAGATGTGGGGATGGAGCTGTGGAGATGGAGCTGTGGGGATGGAGATGTGGGGATGGAGATGTGGAGATGGAGATGTGGGGATGGAGATGTGGGGATGGAGATGTGGAGATGGAGATGTGGGGATGGACTAATGGGGATGAAGGCATGGATGTGGGGATGGAGCTGTGGGGATGGACTAATGGGGATGAAGGCATGGATGTGGGGATGGAGCTGTGGGGATGGACCAATGGGAATGGACCAATGGGGATGGAGCTGTGGGGAGGGACCCATGGATGTGGGGATGGAGCCGTGGATGCAGGGATGGATGCACAGACACATGGATGGACCCACAGACACACGTGTGCACACACAGAGGGACTCACAGGCACGTGCATGGACCCACGGACCCACGGATGGACCCACAGCCCCATTGGTGGACCCCCAGCCCCACTGATGCACCTAGAGCCCCATTGGTGGACCCCCAGCCCCATTGATGGACCCGCAGCCCCATTGATGGACCCATACACCATGGATGGACCCATGGCACCACTGGGGGAGGAGGGATCTCATTGCCACCCCCAGCCAGGACTGAGCCCACCCACCCCTCACCCACGGACCCATGGACAGACCCACGGATGCACCCACGGATGGACCCACAGACAGCCGCGAAGACGGCCCCACAGCCCCACGCACAGCCCCATAGACAGCCCCATAGACGTCCCCATAAGCCAACAGACAGCCCCATGGATGGCCCCATAGACCCATAGATGGCCCCATAGACCCAAAGCCCGCCCCATAGGCTGCCCCACACAGACCCGCGGTCGCGCAGCTCCAGGCACGGACCCGCCGGTGCGGGGGGGGCGCGGACCCAGGGACCGAGCGGCGGAGCCGGACCGCGGGCAGGGGGGGCGTGGCCTGTTGGGGGCGTGGCTTCGGAGGAGAGGGCGTGGCCTCAGGGGCACCCCCAGCCCTGCGGGCGTGGGGGGCGTGGTTTGCGCGACGGGCGGGGCCGGGCGGGGCCATTGACCAATGGGAGGTGCCCGATCCCTGCGGCTGCAGGGGCGGGGCTTGCGGAGGGGGCGGGGCCAAGGGGGGCGCGCCCATCCCTGCGGTTGTTGGGGGCGTGGTTTGGCGGGAGGGGGCGTGGCCTGGCAGGAGGGACGGGGCTTGTCTTAAAGGTGCCGCGGCGCTATGGGGTGGGGGTGGGGGGGGTCAAGTTGTGGGTCCGGGGGGGGTGCAAGGGAGGAGCCCAACCCCCCCCCACTTCCAACCCCCCCAAAGGCTTCTGGGAAACGGGGACGGGTCCCGGGGGGGCCCAGACCCAGATTGGGAGAAATGGGGGCCCGGGGGGTGGGGCCCCCTCCCCCCATCGCCCCCCCATCCCATCCCCCCCCCCCCCCCCGGGACTCAGGACACATTCGT
>NW_026635052.1:0-14503 GCF_028554395.1 Pezoporus wallicus | reverse complement strand
AAGTAATAAAATCTACTGAAAAACATTCTAATTATCCCACTGCCTCAAGGATGCTTCGGGATACTTGGGGATGGGGATACTGTTGTGATCTGGCTGCTGCTCCTGGGACAGGACCATAGAAACCATGCCCAGGAGCATCACATGGGGCAGTGTGTGTGTGTGTGTGGGGTGTTACACAGCCCTACTGCAATTGGTACGAGCCCAGTCCCTGATTTAGACTTCAGCAAAGAGCTCTTGGACTCCAGTGACACAACAGGGCAACAGTTCTGCATTCTGCACGACACTTGAGTTACAAAAATTACCCCTTCCCCACCCGTAGGAAAGCCAGCAGCAGCACAGACACCACACAGCAGAGACAGAGACCATTGTACAGCGTCTGTGCTCACATCCGTCAGCTCCAGCTGCCAGCAGCTCCGTGCCCCTATGCTGCTGTGCCGTTGGGTGTACTCTGCTCAGCCGTGTCCCGGGGCTCATTGGGCGGTGGAATCTTCAGGTAGGAGGGCTCCACGTGCCAGATGTCCCGGGCGTATTCCTTGATGGTGCGGTCGCTGGAGAACTTGCCGGCTGCTGCGATGTTCCTGATGACCATCTTGGTCCATGCCTTGGAGTTCTGCAAAGAGAGAGGTGGACTGTGGCTGGAGGCTTGCACCCATGGGTGCTACGCTGGCCCTAAGATGGAGGACTCTCTGCAGCAGCACATCCAAGAGCCTCCTCACCAGGAACCCATGTACACGCACAGACCCACCCCCGGGGAGGGGATGTGGTGCCCCCACCAGAGCTCCCCTGCCTTGTCCCCAGGCCGGCACTCACCAGGTACAGCTCGCTGACCTTCTCCTGGCACCTGACATAAGCCTCATAGTCTGCAAAAACTTTAAACCTGTAGCAGCAAAGAAAGGAGTCGGTGGCAGCAGGAAAGCAGAGGTGGGAGCCTGGCGTGGACGGTGGCTGCAGCACACGGGGCTTGGGCTGCCACATCTTGGGCTGCCTCCAAGACGAGCACTTCAGACAAGTTCACCCTCCCCAAGCCCTATTTGCGCAGAGCCCTGCAAGCCCATGGGTGCTGTGGCACGTGTGCTCTGGGAGGGCACACTGGGAGACATTGTTCCAGAGCAGATGCTGGTGGCCCTTGGCTGCTTAATGCTCTGGCCGGGAAAGCCCTGGAGACACTTAAAAGCATCCATCGTCTGGTGAGGGCTGTGCACTCAAATGCGTCTTGGCCTTAATGTACCCCAGGCTTTAATGGGCCAAGCTAAGGTGCTGGACACGGACCCGTCTCTTGTACCAGTGAAGCATCAATTGCTCGACCACACGCACATCATCAGAGCTGGAAAATTGGACATTATCAGCCAGAGGGTGGATGGAGGGTGCGGGGGGCTGCTCCACACAGGCACCGGGAGTTTGGTGGGGGAACCCAACCCAGGGGATGGAGGCATCCCAGGGCTCACCTGTCGTGGTGGAAGAGCATGTTGACCACGTCGCTGAAGAGGTCAGGCTCCTCTGGGGAGAAGAAGCCACTCTTAATCTGGTCAATGGCTTCCTTCAACTCGGGGAGCTGGTCATAGTACTTCTGGGCATTGTACCTGGCAGGGAAGGGCTCATATGAGACCACGCTGCTCCAGCTGCCTGTGGTAGCACCCCCACGGTGTCCCCAGCCCTCACCCTTCCCTGTCCAGCTCTGTGACATCCTCCACCCTCATGCCGAAGATGAACAGGTTTTCCTCTCCAGCCTCCTCAGCCATTTCCACGTTGGCTCCATCCATGGTGCCGATGGTCAGAGCCCCATTCAGCATGAACTTCATGTTCCCTGTGCCTGACGCCTCAGTGCCTGCTGTGGAGATCTGCTCCGACAGGTCAGTAGCAGGAATCACTGCCAACAGAACACGCGGACACAAGGGGCTCACAGCGACCAGCTTTGCGTTTGTATCATGTCAAAGAATGTTAGCAGTGATGGAGCCATGGGCTGGTGGACAGCCACGGGGCCGATGTACCCTCCCCACAGCGTGCTCCACGTGGGCTACCTTTCTCTGCCAGCGAGACCCTGTAGTTCTCCAGGAAGATGACCTTCAGCTTACTCCCCACAACGGGGTCGTTGTTCACCACCTGAGCCACAGCATTAATGAGCTTGATGATCATTTTAGCCATGTGATATCCTGGGGCAGCCTAAGAGAAAAGCCGCAGGTGAGCCCAGAGGCCTGGCCAGGGGAGCTCCATCCAGTGCCCACCTGCCCAGAGAAGGACCACCTCAAGACTTCTTCCATCACCTCATCCAACCCATGTGTTGCACCACCAAGCTTTCAGGGGCTTCCCTGACCAAAAGCAGCACATGTTTGCGCACGCCCCAAAACTCGGTGCCTTGCTTGGATCGAAGCAAACAAGTGCTGCCCCAGCCCTTCCTGGCGAGCTTCATGGACCTAGCCACATGGGACAGCTGCAACCAATTTCCCTAGGGCATTGTCAAGGACTTCCTCCAAAATGCCTAAAACTCCTGACCCAACTCACCTTGCCCCCAATGATCACTGTCCTCGGCACAAAGAGCTTTGCAGGATCCTTCCTGATGCCTGGAGGAGACAGCAGCAAGGTGTCACCCTCTGTTTTAGCTGCATCCCAGGGCCTAGGAATGCTCATGCACCCGCAGGGGAGCCTGTCCCCTTGGGGTGCATGGTGGCTTACGGTTGTACATAGTGATGATGTGCAGGCAGTTCATCAGCTGCCGCTTGTACTCGTGGATCCTCTTCACATGCACATCGAACATGGAGGAAGGGTTGATCTTCACTTTGTACTCCTTCTCCAGGAACAGCGCGAACTTCACCTTGTTCTCCTGGGTGAGGGCAGGGAGCATGTCAGCGCCAGCCTGCGCTCTCCCTGCCTCCAGCCCCTGGCCACCCCCTCACCTGCTTCACTTTGGCAAGCTCCCGGATGAAGAGGTCGTCGTCCACGCACTCGTGCAGCTTTGTCAGCTGGCTCAGGTCCCGCACGTAGTCCTCCCCTATTTTCTGCAACAGGAGCACAGGCACGCGCTGACCGTGGGATGCGCGCAGGCGCCTTCCTGTGCGTGCTGCTCCTGGCTGGCTTGGCAGCCAAGCCAGCAGCGCTTGGGAAGCAGGAGCAGAGCACCCGGGTGAGATGCAAACACATCTCCACCATTTAGAAGATGTAAAGGGCTGAGATTGGAGCAGTGTCCCCAGGGTCAGGAAGGGCTGGGGCCAGCACGCTGCCCCCCTCCCCAGCATTACCTCTGCTATGAGCTCCGCCAGCCCCGGGTTGCAGAGCAGGAGCCAGCGCCGCGGGGTGATGCCGTTGGTCTTGTTCTGAAACTTCTCCGGCTCCAGCGCTGCAAAGTCCTCAAAGCTGTGAGGACGAGGAGGGGACAACTTCAGGTTTGCCTCCTGGCACCACCATTACCAAGCCAAGGGCGATCCCGCCACCACGCTTACACTTGAGTCTTGACTATTTCCGAGTGGATCTTTGCCACGCCGTTGACAGCGTGGGAGCCGACGATGCAGAGATGGGCCATGTTGATCCGTTTGGTACCTCCCCCCCTCCTCAATCAGGGACATCCTCTGAAGTCGGTCCACGTCGTTAGGGAAGAGGAATGCAATGTGCTGTGGAGAAGGCCAGAGAGACGGTGAGGGGGTGCTGGCATTTAGGGATTTCCCACCCGATTGCTCCTGAGGAGAGGGTCACAGCGATGTCTCCAATGCACTTGACATGGAGAGACGCAGAGCGATGGCTTTTACTTGGAAGTGACAGTGCAGACCCCTCCCAAGGGTGCCCTTCCCCAGCATGGATGTCTCCAGACATAAGGACATCCCAAGCCCCCACAGTCACAGAGATGGGGTTTTGGGCACGTGTGGCCAGCAGAGCTGTTCCAGCAAAAGCCTTGTGCTGCCAGCCCAGGAGGCCAAACCTCCACCTCTTTTGTACCCTCCACCTCATCCCTTCCCAGGAGAAATTTTGCATTTAGGGAGCAAAGAAAGGCCAACAGGTAAGGCCCTGGAGCAATGCGTGAAGTCTTTAAAATAGCCAGTAATTGCAGGATGGCAACTGCACACCAACCTCCCAAAACAGCAGACAGAACCACCTGGCCACACACCCAACATCATTGGTCTGTGCAGCCCTTAGTCCTGACAGCACAACACATGGAGAGGGTCCCTCTGCTGCCCAAGGGACTTACATCCAGGTGTCTCTGGTTGATCTCATAGATGATCTGCAGGTGTCTGGGAAGCAGTTTCTCCACCAGGTCCACTGGCCAGCGCTCCAGGGCTTCGGGAAGCACTGTGTGGTTGGTGTAGGCGAAGGTCCGCTTGGTGATGTCCCAGGCCTGCCAGGGGAGAGCTGGTGCTGAGCAGCGAGGCTGGGTGCCAGCACCCATGCACAGTCCTCCCACCATGGTCAGCAGCACTGCCAAGCCGACTCCTCCAAGTCCATACCCATTAAACCCATCCTGACCACTCCACATCACTCCCCAGGCCACCAGCAGCTACAAAACTGGTTCCCCAGCTCCTCCACCATGGGCTGGCGGGAAGGCGAGCGCAAGCGGAGGGGACCAGCGGCCGAGTCAGGTCTCTCTACCTTGTTCCACGGCAGCTTCTCGATGTCCACGAAAATCCGCATCAACTCAGGGATGGCCATGGCAGGGTGCGTGTCGTTCAGCTGGATGGCAACCTGTGGGGAGAGCAGCGCTGGCATGTGGGGATGCGTGGGGGACATGTGGGCATCCCACTGCCCATCAGCTGGGCACAGGTACCCAGAGAGGGTCCGCAAAACATCTCCAGGCCTGGGGGCCACGTGAGAGGTGCTGAAATGAGCTCCAAGGTACATGTCAGAGCGACGTGGGCTTGTACCTGGTCAGGGAAGGAATCAAACACGATTCGGACACTGTCTGTGCTCCCAAACTTGGATGCTTTGAAGCGGCGTATGATGTCCTGGAGGGTGGCAGCCACGACGAAGTACTCCTGCTTCAGCCGCAGCTCCTTCCCTTCGAAGAACTGCGAGCAGAGGAGCAGGCACTGAAGCACTGCAGCACGCTGCCCAGGCAGTGCCTGTGCTGCGGGAGCTGGGCCTCCCTGGGCCTCCCTGCACGCGGGACCCGCACCGGCACACATGCACCACACAGCTCGGTGTGAGGCCCCACTGCTTTTCCTATGCTGGTTCTAGCAGCAGCTCTAACCCCAGCGTCTCCCCGTGCTTTCCAGATCGCAGCACAGGGGTGTGAGATGTGCCTGCCACTGCAAACAGGTTGAGTCCCTCCCGACATCGTCAAAACCTGTTCTCCCTGGCTTGAAAATTCTGGCCGCAAGGAAAGGTACTGGGGAGACAGGGAAGGGAAGCTGCAGGGGCTGTAAGACCGAAGAGCTAATTCTGAGACAAGAATTAAAGCCGCTGTTCGCACAGCACAAAACACCAACCGGCTGGTGTGCAAAACAGAATCCATAAGAGGCAAGCTCACCGCTGGAGCTGTGGTACCCCCAGCTCTCCTTGACAGCTGGGAAGGCTGGGGTAGGGTTAAATGGGAAAAAAACCGCCAGGGCTTGTCCAAAACAGACTGCAGAGTGCGGAGAGCTGCCCTTCAGCTTCTTCCCCTGTGCCTGCAAGCAGGACATTCTCATCCCCTACTCCCTTTTACCACACTGAGCACAGATTTGCCCAGGAACAGTCGTCTCTACTGCAGCCCTGGTGAGACGCAGCAATCCCCACCCAAGCACTACAGGCAGCTTGAAACACAACTGAAAGCATTTCTGCAATGTCTCGGGGTTGCTCCACTTCACACTCTGTCTGGGTGCTCTTTATCCATCCCTAAACCAGGGACGCTCTCCCCCCTGCATTGTGACTTACATTGTCATTGGGGTAGAGGACACGGGATATGTTCTCCGCCAGATTTCTGTCCAGCACAGCCTGGATGTAGTCTCCGACGTTGACTGTGGAGGAGCAGAGGGATAAGGTGGGCACGGGACCCCCCTCCACCCCATCCCGCTGGCACCCCACCAGCAGCCACTTACAGTCACGCAGGTTGAAGTCGTTGGGTGCTCGAGCCGACCACAGGCGCATGGTGTTGACGGTGTTGTTCAAGTACCCGGGCACGGGGGTATCGTAGGGCAGCGCCAGCACCACCTACAACATCAGCAGGGCAGCTGGGGCTGGGCTGTGCCCCTGGCTGGTGTCCCTCCAGGTCTCCCCTGCCCCACCTGAGCCTTCGCATCCCACAGACCCTCCTCCAGGACTGAGCTCAGGGCTGCATCCATCTTCGTGGTGGGGACATGCTTCGCACCCACAGCCCCTGCCATGGGGACGTCCCGGCTCCCTCAGGTCTGCCCAGTGCCTGCTGTTTGCCAGGAGCACTCAGGGGACGGAGAAAGGCTTGCGAGGGCCAGAAGCAGCTTAATTCAAGCCATCGTACCGTGCTGTGCATTGCGCACAGACCTGCCGGAGGTGCTTTTGGGTATTTCAGAGGTTGGCTGCAGATGTGGAGCACCAAAACCTGTCCCCATCCCTAATGTCCATCTCCTCCCCACTTTGCTTCACCACCGCCTTTTCCACCCCAGCAAAGCACCTTCACCAACGCAACCCTCCCCAGCAGGGATGCTGCAGGACCCATGCCAGGGGTGCAGCCCCCCAGGGACAAGCCATGCAAGGGAGTCCCCGCAGGCTGGCCCCCACGAGGCTGTGCCCCAGCCCGTACCTGGGTGTCGACCCACTTGGCGCCAGTGGCAGTGTGCTCCACGCGGCCGTAGAAGTGCACGGGCAGCATGTACTCGGGACGCGCTTTCTCCCAGGGGTTGCCGTGCCGGAGCCAGTCGTCAGCTTCTTCCACCTGCCGGAGGCAGCGGGAGCTATGGTGGGGGCACCCAGCCCCAGGGCCCTCCCCAGGCTGTGCCACGTGCGGGGCCGGGAAAGGCTCTGGCTGCACCAAGGGGATGAGGCTTTGGGGACCGTCTGCCCTAAACCTGAACCCTGGTGCCACAGGGTGAGCCTGGAGTCTCTGCCCCAACCACCCTGAACCCCAGGGTCTCCCTGCCAGAGGGGTGAAGGACGGGGATGAGGAGGTGGGGACAAAATGAATGTTCTCAGGGCACCGCTAACACTGCCGTGCTGTGGCCAAGATGCCACCAGCCCCTTAGTGTCAGTGTCAGCCTGCAGGCCAGCTAATGAAGAGGACTTGTTTCCTGCCCCAGCAGTGCTGGGGAGAGCCCAGGGTAGAGATCACCTTTGGCATGGCCAGGTCAGAGCTCCGGGCAGCAGGGACATTGTGTGAGGGCCAGGGGAGATAAGCCACAGCAGGACGTAGCAGCCAGGAAATGCTGTGCCAAGGAGGAAAGGCCTCCACTTGCTGGCGCTAGGGACAGCTTTTGGGAGCGCTCACAGGGGCCCTCTGGGCACTCCGGGCTGCCTCCCGCCAGGGGTGTTGCAGATGCACACCGCATTTTCCACTGCATTTCCTAAACAGCCTCTTTCACCCTCTGATGCTTTAAAGCAGACATCAGGCAGCACAGCAGGGCTCGGGGGCTGCATCTGGCCTCCACCAGACCTCCCCACACCATCCCTGTACAACCTCAGTGAAACCATCCTCACCCCGTGAACAGCACGGACGTGACCTCTCCATCCCTGTTTGCACCAGTTTAAGACGTTAAACTTGCTCGAAAAACACACGACAAGTTTTAAACACCACAGCACCGGCAGCTCCTGCAGTCTCCAAGCTAAGAGAGTGTCTGTGCACCCTGATCTCAACCTGATCTAAGGGGGAGGCCAGATTCAGGGCTTTGGCTGTGCTGGGGGAAGGTGAGGGCCACGCGCCTCCACCCGTACCTGCCACCCGTCCCTGATCTTCTGGTTGAAGATGCCGTACTCGTAGCGGATGCCGTAGCCGTAGGCTGCCAGCCCCAGCGTTGCCATCGAGTCGAGGAAGCAGGCTGCCAGGGAGAGAGGAGAGCACCGAGGGGCACTTCCCTGGGGAGCCCTGGGAGACAGTGGGTCCTTCTCCCATGGAGAGCAATGGCCAGAAGCAGGAGCACCCCAGGGATACGAGCCCGGGCCAGCAGCGGCTGCTCACTGCCCAGCCACCCAACACCTCTCACCCCATGCTGGACAGGCTGGGGCAATAAACCCCTATCCCCTGGTTCAGGTACCCCCTGCAGAGGATGCAAAGGCCCTGGGGCTGTGCCCCGTCTCCCCAGCAATGAGACCATTTGTGGGCTTACTCACCAGCAAGCCTGCCCAGACCACCATTGCCGAGACCAGCATCCTCCTCGATTTCCTCCAGCTCTTCCATGTCCAGCCCAAGCTACAGAGGAGAAGGTGATGGGGCAGACGCACTCAGCGCCCGGCCCCGTGGAGCGGATGCACTGCTGGCACGCGCCCCTGGGTGCTATTCTGCACCCACTGCTGCCCTCCCTCTTAGGGTGGCCTCCAGGAGGGGTGGAAAGACACCCAACCCTGCAAGACCCATCCCTGCAGGTGGGACACTGTGATTTGCACCCAGAGCAGCCGCCCTCCCGCTCCAGGGCTGTTCACGCTGTGCAGGGACCAGCTCTGGTGTTTGAAGTCCCTCCACCAGCCTTTACAAGGGACGCACATACCAGTGACCTTGCCATGGACAAGCTCCTTGCGCCCGGGGGCTTGTCCGTGCCATAACAAGACCAGAGCCATAATCAGGGTGCCGGTCCCAGGTCTTTCAGGCAGGTCTCCCAGGGCTCATTCCCAGCCCTGTTCCCTCTCCCTATGCCCCAGCACCACGGCTGCAGCCCCGCAGGGGCAGTGCTGTGTTCCTGCTCCCCCAGCACCCCCTCTGGGGCAGCCACCCATGTGCATCACTGCCCTCTGGCACAGTAACCCAGGTGCCCATCCCCATGGCCCGAGGCATCACCCTTTAACAGAGGTACCCAGAGAAGCAACCACACCACTTTCACAGGGAAATCTCAAGGTTGCAGTCGGCGATGCTGTGGGAGGAAGGGGTTCTGCCTATGCAAAGCACCTCGGGCAGCTGAGCAGGAAATCGGACGGTGCCTTGTCAGCGCTGAGCCACCTTTTCCCATGGAAACCCCTTGGTCTGCATCTCCCCTGATGTCCCACGGTCACAGCAGGTAGGGACAGCCCCAGTGCCACGGCCACCCATGCAGAAGAGCCAGACCCTGCACTGCTCACAGGTAAGAGACAGTACCTTCTCCCAGCCCTGCATTGCACCGGCAACCCTCCGTGCCCACACAAACATTTCAAGTGATTTCTGTGCTACCAAACATTTATTTTAGAAACTTTTGGCATTTGTGTCCGGGCAGCTCAGCACATGCACTAAGGAAGGTTCTGCCCAGAGCTTCACCTGCCATCGACTACAAAGAGGGTGATTTCCAATCAACCTCACGCCTTCTGCTTCCCCAGGCTATACTACCTTGCAGCATCCCAGGCTCTTCCCCTCACCCCCACCCCCAGCTCAGCTGCCAAGATCAACAGGTAAGAGATAAAAAGCCTAAAAATAAATTCTTCTCCCTTGATCATGTTTGCACAAAAGCTGCTCCCGCTGCTGTGCAGACACCCCAGTTGCACATGACACGCATCGGACACGCTGGTCCAAGTGGTGAAAGGCAGGGGGAAAAGGAGCCACCCAAAAACCTTTGACAAGCCAAGTGCCACATGGTGCCAGCCCCAGGCTGGGGCTGAATTAAGCTCCTCTGCCATCGATTATGGCTGTTAACGGCCTCATGCATAGAACCATGAGTTTCTTGGCAGTTTATGGGCTCAGCAGAGCTGTACTGCATCCCTCAGCACACAGCCCTGGGGCTGGGCAGCCCTGCTCAGGCTGCAAGTGCTGGCTGCAGCCCTGGGCCCTGTGAAAGCAGGTCCTGGAGCAGCATTCATGCGCTAAGGCATCACCTGCTGCTCACGGAGCAGTTTGCAAACAGCGTGGTAAAACACAGACATCTCCAGGATCCAGAGAGCACGGAGCCCTCCTGCCCCAGGGCCTCACTGCCTGGGATGCTCACCTGGTAGATGGCTTCGTCGCAGGCATTCTGCAGCCCCAGGTTAATCATGGTGTTCTGCAGCGTCCGCCCCATGTAAAACTCCAGGGAGAGGTAGTAAATCCTCTGAAAGAGAAAACCAGCCCAGGTCACCTTCCCCAGGCCTGGAGGAGGCTCCCCTGCACCGCAGGAGCTGCTATTGGGAGTAATCTCAAAGCAAGAGGAGAACCCTGGCTGTCAACAGGGCAGGGGGCTTTGCACCAGGAACTTGAGGGCTGGGGCTTCTTGGAGGCCCCGAGGCATCCGTGCTGCAGCCCCTGCCCTGCTCTCCTGCCCCTGCTGTTTCCCAAGCCAGGAAGACGGCAGTGCCCAGGTGGTTTGTCAGGACAAGCTGCGGTGCCCGGTCCAAGAGCAGGGACAGCTCCATGATGGTTGGCCTGAGCTTGCCGGGGACTGCAGTGGTACAAAGGTAACCTTTAAAGAGGAAACATTACCCAGTGTCCCCATGAGCAGCAAAGCAACCAGAAAAACAAGGGAGCCACTGGGAACAGAGGTGCGGGGCAGCCACAGGGTCACCGGCTTGCCCACCGGCTTGCCCCCTTGGGTTTGCTCTCGTCTCCCCTCTTGCTGACACAACGGGTGCAGGATGTGGCCAGGAAGGTGGCAGCTTGTGTAAGCTGTCGCCTGTGTCAGCACCAGCAGGTTTTAAGGAAGGATTTAAGGCTGGAGGAAGTGGCTGACTTGACAGCTTTCCCCAGGACCTGCACATGGGCGGGCTGGGGATGGTGATGAGAGAAGGCTCAGGGGGGACCTTAGAGCAGCCTTCCAGTACCTAAAGGGGGCTGACAAGAAAGCTGAAGCAAGGGCATGTAGGGACAGGACAAGGGGCAATGGCTTTAAACTAACAGAGGGGAGATTTAGAGCAGATTTTAGGCAGAAGTTCTTCCCTGTGAGGGTGGTGAGGTGGTGGCACAGGCCGCCCGGAGAAGCTGTGGCTGCCTCATCCTTGACAGTGTTCAAGGCCAGGTTGGACGGACCTTGGAGCAACCTGGTCGAGTGGAAGGTGTCCCTGTCTGTGGCAGGGGGTTGGAACTGGATGATCTTTAAGGTCCCTTCCAACCCAAACCATTCTGTGACTGCATGCTGGGCAGCATGGGCTGGGTTTACTGGCTTGATCCCAGCAGAGCTGGAAGACATGATGCGGGGTGGACGGCACTCAGCGTGGCTCAGCTGTACGGGAGAGTCCCCACACTGAAGCCCTGGAAGGGGCTTATCTTTCTCTCACCCCTACAGGACATGGCAGGGATCTGAGCTATCAGGGGCTGGCACAAGCCCAGCGAGGTGCTGACCGGGCCGCCCTCCCAGGAAGGAAATCGGAGTCGACAGAGCCATCCAGGTTGCAGGACAGGATTACTGCTTAATCCCCAAGCAGCCAGAGCCCTGTGCTCGGTGGGTGCAAGCCAGCTCACACGAGCAGGAACTCCTGCACAAAACCAGATCTATCTTGCTTGGGATCCCCGCAGCACAGACCAGGCTTGTGCCTCTTTCGGACAAGATCTGCTTGCAGCTGGCTTCGTCTAAGCCCTTCAAGTAATTCGCCCTAGAAGGCTTTGCAGCTGCGTTTGGGAGAGCTCACCCACGCCAGCACTGTGGGGCAACAAACGCTGTTCCCATGCCCTGCACCCAGCTCCCAGCCAAGCTGCGCTCTCTTTGTTTTGCAAAGCAAAGGACAGCGGCCTCCTCCTTGTTAAAGTCCAGTCCCTCTGCTCTGCAGCGCTAAGGGGAATATCCCCAGACCAAAGGAAAACCGAGCCCCCCCTTCCTGTATTTTTCTGGCAAGTTCACAGAGGGACGCTTTGCACCCAAGGGGTTACAACGGTTGTCGGAATTCTCACACTCCCACACTGCAGGACCCCCCTTGGGAAAACCGGGGGGGGTCCCTCGCCCCCCCGCCCTGCAAAGAGAGGTCCCGCCCAGCATCCCCTCGCTCCCACCTTGGGGTCCTTCTCGTAGTAGTACTGCTGCGTGCGGATCCAGCGCCCCACCAGGTGGTCCCGCACGGTGTGGGCCAGGGCGAAGTAGTAGTCGCGGGGGGTGGCCACGTTGCGGTCCTTGACCAGGGTGAAGTGGAGGTGCCGGTTGAAGCCCCGCTTCAGTTCGGCCACGCTCTCGGCTCCCACGATCCCGCGGATGCTGATCTGCTTCCGCCGCTCCTGGTCCGACAGCGGCCGCGACATCCCGCCGGGGCTGCGGGGGACGCACACGGGAGACACCGCCGCGGCGGGGCTGGGCACGGGCTCCAGGTTTGGGTTCCGCCTCCGCCCCGGGCTGGCACCGCCCCGGGGAGGGCACCGCCACCGGCAGCGGCAGCGGGACAGGGACGGGGAGGGGCCGCCGCCACGGGCCGCCCCTGCTGGGGCGGGAGCAGCGCGAACTGAGGGGTCCCGGGGACCGCCACCCCTGGGGGGGGGGGCACAGAGGGGAGTGCAACGGGAGGGGGTAGGGAGCCGGGGAACGAGCGGAACCCGCAGCAGCACCGGGCCGTGCGGTCCGGTCCGGTCCGGTCCTGGTTCTCACCGGGGCGGCGGCGGGGACTCCACCCGGTGCTCCTGAGCTCGTCCAAGGCCCTTCCCGCCGGGGTCCGGGGCAGACCCGCTCTGCCGGCCCAGAGGGACGGTGCCGCGGTCCCACCCGTGCCCAGCAGCCTCCTCCCGGCGCCTCCTCACTGGTCCCTGCGCTCCGGAATCCCTGTGGGAGGGGCGCGGGATCTCCTCCGGTCGGCCTCGGGTCCTTCACAGCCGCCTCCCCGGGCAGGCTCCGTGGCTGTCTGCCCTGCCCTGCCCTGCCTTCGGAGCCCGGCCCTGCCTCCTGGTTCCTCCTGAGGGCAAGAATAGCTGACCTGAGCATGCAGCGCAACACCTCTTCCTCTTCCTCCAGCCGTGCCTGCGCAGGCCTTCCAGCGCTGGCTGTTTTCGCTGCCCAGTTCTGCACAGCGGAGCCCACACGCAGCCGAAGAGCATCACAACCCAACCGCTGCCCTGGGCCACCCCTGCTCCTGGGCTTACCCAACCACCCGACCGATACGCTGGCCAGGTCCAAGCAGGACGAGGCTCCACACTGAGCCGGGTCGTGGCAAAGGGCTGCAGCAGCTCACCAAAACTTCAGGAACCGGCCCAAACCGCACACGTGCAACATGGGCAAAAGGGAATGTGCCCCATCTTCCTGATTCTTCACAGGGCAGATTGAAGGATTGCTGTTCAGGTGGAAGCCTGGGCACGGGTTCCTCGCCAGTTGGCAGCAGACAGGGGCTGGGTGCCTGCAGCAGGTATTTCCTGGCCAGGACCTGCCCTCCAGTGCAGGTGGGAATTGCAGCCATGCGAGTGGTGCCTGCAGAGTGCTCCAAGAGCTGCCAGGCGAGGGGCAGAACCCTGGGTGGGTTTGGGCAGCTTGGGACGTCCAGCGCTGCTCTCCTGGATAGCGGGAGCTGGGCTGCACCCGGCGCGGGGTGGTGTGCGCTGGCCCTGGGCTGTGCCCAGAGTTCCAGGCTGGGTTTTACAGGCTGCAGGGAGGCTGCAGTTTACCGTATCTCCGGCGTTCTGGGTATGCTCCCTCTTGGGAAGGACAAGCATTGTTCTGAGACGTGAATGCACTTAATGCAATGATTAGCACGTTTTTCTTTAGCCCTGGACCTGAGCCCATGATGAGCTCAGAGGCCTCACATTGAAAAACCTCTCCATAGGCATTGTGAGAAAACGTGGAGCAGGCACCAATTTCCCATCAGAGAGTGCTAAGAGAACTGTGCAGGACTTTTCCTTCGGACGTGGCCCCAACAGCACTCATACCTCAGCGTTTCCCCCTGCTTATGGAAGAAAGACCCTCCCGAGGGATTCCATGTGCTGGTGCTTCATCACAGCAGTGCTGGGCTCTTTCAGGCCTGGGCATCTCGTGATCTCAACCGTTTTCTCTCTCTTCTCCACCTGGTGCTTGCTACCTCCTCTCGCTCTGGGTGGGTCTGGGGCAAGGGCTGGTGTTGAGGTGGTTGCACTGGGTTGGACGCTGCAGCTTGCTCCCTGGAGAGATGCTGCTCCGTACTCAGCCCATGTAATTCCTCCCTCCAAGCCACATGCCATCCCTCATCCCTCCTTCTTACGTCCTGGCTCCTCTGCACCCAGGGCCATTCCTTGGCACCCCAGACCCCCTTGCCGATGGGCTGCAGGTGGAGTGGGGAGTCCTGTGCTGCCTGACTTGGTCAGCTCAGTGCTTTCAGGCAGGAGAATGGCTCAATGATTTGAGAGGCCAGTGATGTTCCCCTTCACTGCACAAAGCCATGTGCCATCATCTGGAGCAGCACTCTCTTACCCCTGCAGCAGGAACACCACGCACATGAAAGCCCCTTCCTGCTGCTGGTGGGATGAAAGAAGGCTGGAATTCTTGGGAATTGTCCTGGCCTTGCCAGGATCACTGTGCTGAGCCTTGGTCTCCTCATGCCCATCCTCCTGCCCCCTTCTCTCTCCAGATCCCACTTGTGTCACCTCTCTTCTGCCCCAGCTTTGCTT
>NW_026635051.1:0-1465 GCF_028554395.1 Pezoporus wallicus | reverse complement strand
TGATGTCATTTTGTGCCATACGGTGCAGTACCGTTGCGTAGTGTACTGTGTCGTTCCGTGCCACGCGATACCGTACCATGCCCTACTGTTTCGTACCGTGCCGTACCGTACCATGTCATGTCATTTCATTTCATTTCATTTCATTTCATTTCATGCTGTACCGTTGTGTACTGTACTGTGCCGTACCGTGCCGCGCCATACCGTACCATGCCCTACCGTTTCCTACCATGCTGTACCGTTCCGTACCGTACAGTACCATGTAATTTAATTATATGTAATTTCATTTCATTTCATTTCATGTCCATTTGATATCATTTTGTGCCGTACGGTGCCGTACCGTTGCATGCTGTACCGTGCCCTACCATGCCGCGCCTTACCGTACCATGCCCTACCGTTTCATATGGTGCCGTACCGTTCCGTGCCGTACCGTACCATGTAATTTCATTTCATTTCATTTCATTTCATTTCATTTCATTTCATTTCATGTCCATTTGATTTCTTTTTGTGCCATACCGTGCCGTACCGTTGCGTACCAGACCATGCTCTACCGTGCCGTGCGATACCGTACCATGCCCTACCGTTTCGTGCCGTTCCGTGCCGTGCTGTACCGTACCATGTCATTTCATTTCATTTCATTTCATTTCATTTCATTTCATTTCATTTCATGTCATTTTGTGCCGTACCGTTCCGTAGTATACTGTGCCGTACTGTACCGCGCGATACCGTACCATGCCCTACCGTTCCGTACCATGCCATACCGTTCCGTATGGTACCGTACCATATAATTTAATTATATGTAATTTCCTTTCCTTTCCTTTCATTTCCTTTCCTTTCATTTCCATTTGATGCCATTTTGTCTTGTACGGTGCCGTACCGTTACGTACCATACAGTGCCCTACTGTGCCGCACCATTCTGTACCCTGCCCTACTGTTTCATACCGTGCCGTACCGTTCCGTGCTGTACTGTATCATGACAACCCACCGTGCCATGCCCTACCCTTTTGTACCATGCCCATACTGTACTGTACCATACTGTACATATATTTAATTATAATTTCATTTCATTTCATTTCATTTCATTTCATGTCATTTTGTGCCGTACGGTGCCGTACCGTTGCGTACTGTACTGTGCCGTACCGTGCCGCGCGATACCGTACCATGCCCTACCGTTTCGTACCGTGTCGTACCGTTCCGTACCGTACCGTACCATATAATTTAATTATATGTAATTTCCTTTCCTTTCATTTCATGTCCATTTGATGTCATTTTGTGTCGTACGGTGCAGTACCGTTGCGTAGTGTACTGTGCCCTTCCGTGCCGCGCGATACCGTACCATGCCCTACTGTTTTGTACCGTGCTGTACCGTTCCGTGCCGTACCATACCATGTCATTTCTTTTCATTTCATTTCATTTCATGCCGTACCGTTGCGTACTGTACTGTGCCGTACCGTGCCGCGCGATACTG
>NW_026635050.1:0-1497 GCF_028554395.1 Pezoporus wallicus | reverse complement strand
GCAGCCCAGCAGCACAGTGAGTACAGCACGAACGTTTGGCCTCTGCTCCCACAGCAGAAGAGCCAGGATTGAAAGCTGGTGCTGGACCTGTTCAGCACACAATCCCCTTTACATTGGTGCCTCCATCGTTGCTTTCACTGCTCACTTTCATACAGGAAAAGCATTTGAATGGAATCAGTCCAGAGCCTGCTCTCTGCTGCGCAGCAACACAGTCAGCACAGAATGAACAGTGGCATCTGCTCACACGGCAGAAGGACCAGCAGGGAAAGGTAGTGCGCTGCTTCTTCAGCATACGAGCAGCTTTGCAACGGGGTCACCATCATTGCAGTCTCTCCTCGGTTTCATACCTAAAAGTCCATTTGAATCCAAATTCTCAGGTGGTCTCTCTCAGCTGCACAGCAGCCAGTGAGTACAGCACGAACGTTTGGCATCTTCTCCCACAGCAGAAGAGCAAGGATTGAAAGCTGGTGCTGGACCTGTTCAGCACACAATCACCTTTACATTGGTGCATCCATCGTTGCTTTCACTGCTCACTTTCATACAGGAAAAGCATTTGAATGAAATCAGTCCAGAGCCTGCGCTCTGCTGCGCAGCAACACAGTCAGCACAGAATGAACAGTGGGTTCTGCTCGCACAGCAGAAGGACCAGGATTGAAAGCTGGTGCTGGACCTGTTCAGCACACAATCCCCTTTACATTGGTGCCTCCATCTTTGCTTTCACTGCTCACTTTCATACAGGAAAAGCATTTGAATGGAATCAGTCCAGAGCCTGCTCTCTGCTGGCAGCAACACAGCAGAGAATGAACAGTGGCATCTGCTCACACGGCAGAAGGACCAGCAGGGAAAGCTAGGGCTGTGTCTCTTCAGCACACAAGCAGCTTTGCAACGGGGTCACCATCATTGCAGTCTCTCCTCGGTTTCATACCTAAAAGTCCATTTGAATCCAAATTCTCAGGTGGTGTCTCTCAGCTGCCCAGCAGCACAGTGAGTACAGCACGAACGTTTGGCCTCTGCTCCCACAGCAGAAGAGCCAGGATTGAAAGCTGGTGCTGGACCTGTTCAGCACACAATCCCCTTTACATTGGTGCCTCCATCTTTGCTTTCACTGCTCACTTTCATACAGGAAAAGCATTTGAATGGAATCAGTCCCGAGGCTGCTCTCTGCTGCGCAGCAACACAATCAGCACAGAATGAACAGTGGCATCTGCTCACACGGCAGAAGGACCAGCAGGGAAAGCTAGTGCTCTGCTTCTTCAGCACACAAGCAGCTTTGCAACGGGGTCACCATCATTGCAGTCTCTCCTCGGTTTCATACCTAAAAGTCCATTTGAATCCAAATTCTTAGGTGGTCTCTCTCAGCTGCCCAGCAGCACAGTGAGTACAGCACGAACGTTTGGCATCTGCTCCCACAGCAGAAGAGCCAGGATTGAAAGCTGGTGCTGGACCTGTTCAGCACACAATCACCTTTTACATTGGTGCATTCATCGTTGCTTTCAC
>NW_026635048.1:0-14601 GCF_028554395.1 Pezoporus wallicus | reverse complement strand
GTCAGAGAAATTAGTGAGAATATTATATGATCATAAGAGAAAAACCTCCTCTAGGTAGAACAGCCATGAAATATAGCTAATATGTTTTCACTGATGACTGTGTAAAATTTTGCTAGTGATTTCTTTAGGAAAATAAAACATGCCTTAAAATTTCCTGTGCTAAAGCTTGACAAGTACGGACCTATTTTAAGAACTGAAATGGCTTTTGCACCTTTTAGTCCTCTGTGCCCCTCAAAAAACAATAATACACCAACTTCAAATGCCCTTATTTTGTATGTTCCCAGCATTTCCATATTCCAGCTGGCCACTGGGCAAATGCTTCAGTCTACTTATAAGCAGATGTGTTGATGGGGATCTGGACATGCAGAATGCCTTACATGCAGTGCTTGGAGAGCTAAAATGAGAATTAATGTTTGACTTCCATCTTCTTAATAAGCACCTACCCAAGGATGTAAAATGCCAAATTGTTTTCAGACCCCAAGTGTCGATAAGGTTGTTGCAGAAATGAGTCCCACTGTCTGACTTAGTTCTTTCTGGGGTGCCATGTCGCTACAAAATTTGTTTCTCAAGGCCCAGGATAGTGTTCCAGGCAGTGGCGTGGGGCACAGTGTATGTTTCCAGCCATCTGGTGGTTGCTTCCACCATGGTCAGCATATGGTGCTTGCCTGGGTGGTTGGCGGGAGTGTGATGTAGTCAGTCTGCCAGGCCTCCCCATATTTGTACTTTAGCCATCATCCTCCATACCATAGAGGCTTTAACCGTATGGGTTGTTAATTTCAGCACGTTTCATATTTGTTTCTTTCTCATGGTTTCTAAAATACAACAATGAAGGGAGCAGAGTTTTGATGCTAAAATTCTTTGCTGGGTTTGTTCAGCAATATTTAATTGCTTTTTGTTGGCACTTGAAGTGGACTGTCTTGCAATGTCAGCATGCTGGAATCTGTTGATGCCATCTCATAGGTGGTACTTCCCCTACCACTGCATGTCTGTTCCTATGCACTGTCTATTTTTAAAAATTTGATAGATAGTTCTTGTACAGAACACCCCCAAGCTTTAAAACAAAAAGTTGGATTAAGTGTATGAGTTATGTTTTTCTTCTGAGTTATAAAATTTTAATTTGCCTAGAAAGGCTTTAGTGTCCTGGGTTCAGCTGTAGCAGTCATTTTTCTCCTTGTTAGTAGCTGGTGCAGTGCTGTGTTTCTGACTTTTAGCCTCAGAACAACGCTGATAATAAAACAATGTTTTTAGTTCTTCCTAGGTAATGTTTATTCTGATCAAGGACTTTCCAGTCTCATGCTCTACCAGTGAGGAGGGGCATGGGAAGCTGGGAGGAAGAAGAGACAGGACACCTGACCCAAACTAGCCAAAGGGGTATTCAAACCACAGCACATCATGCCCAGTATATAAAATGGGGGAATTATCCAGAGGGTCGACATCTCTGCTTGATCAGGCTGGGTATCAGTTGGCAGGTGGTGAGCAATAGTATTCTCTCACCTTGTTATTTCCCTTATCATTATTATTATTGGTGGTAGTAGTAGTGGTTTTGTATTATACCTTAGTTTGGACTGTTCTTATCTAAACCCATGGAGCTACATTCTTTTGATTCTGCTCCCCATCCCTCCAGGAGTGGGGGAGGACGAAGTGGGGGAGTGAGCGAGCGGTTGCGTGGTTCTGAGTTACCGTCTGGGCTTAAACCATGACATTTAGGTAATTTGAGAGACTGTAGAGACTTTCTTTTTTCCTCTTTTTTTACTTAACTACTATAGTAGTAAAAGGATTGCCAAGTAATTGACTGTAAGTTAAAAGGAGACTAAAACTTCTATGGGAAATATAAAATTAAAATATTTTCATTAATTTTTAATAATTTTGAAAACAAATCCAACCAGGAAAGAAAATAGACTCAGATTTGTCCTACTTTTTGGTACATACATAGTTGGGTTTTCTATACTTTGACTAGGGAATACAGAAATATTTATTTATTACTTGAAAGTACTGGTTGACTGTTGGCTTGTTTTTTTTATAGTAAAAATGAATGCTAATGTACAGGTATCATAGGCATTTTGTATAATGGAGCTACCTTGAGTTTGTATATGTTTGTATAATGGAGACTACCTTGAGTTTGATAGGGAGCTGGAGCTAAAAGGTGTATCTGAATTCCTTGGCATCAAGTGATTCAAAGGCATCTATTGCCAGTTTGACTTCTGAAGTCAAATTGCTGGACTAGGACCAGCAGTAACAGAGTCATGCACAGGATCTTGTTCAAGGTTAATCTTTACATGAAGAGAAATTATATTTGTCAGTCTTATGCTCAACTATGAGAGGGTCTTTGTGCTAGCAGTCTCAGAACAGAAAAAGTGAAGATGGCTTCTTTCACACTCACTTGAAAGGAAGTAATACTTTTTTGTTTAAAATTCAAGGGGAATGTACTGAAATATTCTTTTAGAATTGAAGTCACTGAAATCTGAAGTCAGTGACCTTAATCAGTTATCAGTGACCTTGTGCTCACCAACAGGGAGGGGCTGGTTGGAAATGTGATGCTCCAGGGCAGCCTTGGCTGTAGCGATCATGAGGTGGTCGAGTTTGAGATCCTCAGGACACTGAGAAGAGTGTGCAGAAAGCTTACTGCCCTGGACTTCAAGAGAGCAGACTTTGGCCTCTTCAGGAACCTGCTTAGTAGGGTTCCATGGGATATAGTCCTAGAGGGCAGGTAGGCCCAAGACTGTTGGTTGATATTCAAGGATCACCTGCTACAAGCTCAAGGAGTGTTGTGTCCTGTCTAGAAGAAAGTGCAGCAGGAGGGCCAGGAGACTTCCTTGGATGGATAAGGAGCTGCTGAGGAAACTTAGAGGGGAAAAAAGAGGCTTATAATATGGTGGAAAAGTGGACAGAAGGCCTGGGAAGAATACAGGATATTGTCCAGGAAGCTAGGGACCAGGTTAGGAAAGATAAGACCCAGCCAGAATTAAACTTGACAAGGAATGTGAAAGATAACAGGAAGGGATTATAGGTACGTAGCAAATAAAAGACAGACTAGGGACAATGTGGGCCCTCTCCAGAAGCTATCAGGAAAACTGACTACCCTGGATTTGGAGAAGGCTGAGGTTCTTAATGACTTCTTTGCAGTGATCTAGCCCTTCTGGGTAACTACCCCCAGTTCTACATCCTGGGCATGACGTGCTGTGGTATGGAATACCTCTTTGGCTAGTTTGGGTCAGGTGTTCTGTCTCTGCTTCCTCCTGACTTCCCCTCCTCCCTGGCAGAGCATGGGACTCAGAAAGTCCTTGGTCAGAGTAAACACTACTGAGCAACAACTAAAAACATCAGTGTTGTAATATAAATGAAAATACATTTCTGTGGAATACCTAAAATAACATGTGGAATACCTAAAACAACAGTAAAACTGCTGATGACAGGTGTCCTCAGTTTATTTATGACAAGCTACTGAGCACTCACTGGAATCTCTCTCACATTAGTTTCCCCTGACAGACAACTAATGTTTCAGTCTATTCCTAGTAGAATTGAACACCAGTACAGTGATCTTTGCAGGCAGAGCTTAACACCAGAGCAAGAACTAGCCCTGCTGTACTTACATTATGCTGCTGCTATTCAGCAAAATATCTTTGCTTCTACAGAGGGAAAAAAAAAAAAAAGGAAAACAAGAATGAAATTGTGAATGCTCCATCCCTGGCAGTGTTCAAGCCCTTGGGTGACGTGGTCTAGTGTGAGGTGTCCCTGCCCATGGCACGGGTGTTGGACCTAGATGATCTTAAGGTCCTTTCCAACCTAACCATTCTATGATTCTATGTCAGCATTTCATTTTCCAGCAAGAGAAAGTACACTATTGATAGTGTTACCAGGTGTTTCTGGTAGAGCTGGAGAGATTTTTCTGGGTAGTTATCATTTTCTTGCTCTGTATTCCTCCTTTATGTGTATTATTCTAGACATCTGCAGCATTTGAACATGGAAAAACCTCACTGCTTTGAACTTTAGAGGTCAAAAAACAATTTAAGCTGCAAGTGATCTTTCATTATATTTATTTTTTTCACATCATTTGCCTTGCTGGGAATGAGTTTCTATCATCAGGTGGGTTTATTTTTTCATCATTTCACAAACTGCAGGCTGAGCCCTGTTGGTGGGAAGGAACTATTCTGTCAACTTCCAACTGAGTATCCCTGTTGAGGTGCAGCTGTCCAGCTGCAGTACCACTCACTCCTCCAAGTTTTTCCATACATAAGATGGCTGTATAATTAAGTTCCCCCATAAGATTAAATTAATCTTCTTTATTGGAATGTTTTAATACTCTTTAGCTTAATAATCTCAAACTTGGAAACATATTTTAATCACATAAATGTTAATTTCAAAGTGAAAATGAACCAATACATAGGTATTAGCAAGAACTGCCTTTCTAGGTTATTGGTCAGAGATATCGTTTCTGTTCCCGAGTAATACACTCTCTGCACTTTTAAATTTGACTTATCTGTTTAATGATAACAGCTGATTTATTAATTTCCTTGTCTGTCTTCCAGTATGGAGAAAACAGGGCCAGGAACCAGGTGAAGCGATGGAGTCTAATTAATGCT
The DNA here is from genome assembly GCF_028554395.1 of Pezoporus wallicus. Lineage (NCBI taxonomy): Eukaryota > Metazoa > Chordata > Aves > Psittaciformes > Psittacidae > Pezoporus > Pezoporus wallicus. The sequence continues at coordinate 10,021 of NW_026635048.1, read as the reverse complement.
CGGAAAAACTCCAAGTTTAATTATACAGCCATCTTATGTATGACATCCACGCTTTACACATGAACTAGGAAAAAAGTTATATTGGTGCTATACAAGAGCACGGGTCAGGCTCTTTTCCTTTTAAAAAAAGATACTGATTAAGTCGTCTGCCTTCTGAAACATGAATTTGTCATCACAGACGTGGTCTTTTTTTGATCCTGGTCATTAATCATATGCACAGAAAAAGTATTATACTAAGATGAAAGGAAGAAAGGCAAATTTGGGTTGAATGAGGGTAAGGCATTTCAGGGGCTCATTTTATGGCTTAACAAAGAAACACAACAGAGACATGTCTCCAGTGTGAAATGGAATCAAAGCCTTCGCAGTTTACATGCTTGAGACAACCATGCTTTCAAGTATGCCCCTGCGCTAGCAAAAGCCTGAAGACTGAAGACTCCAACTTCATTCCACTACAGCCAAAAAGTAAAGCCTTTCATGGCTAAAAGAAATTAAAAATTAAAAATCAATGCATGATCAGGTATATATATTTCATGAGAATCAAATTATTCTTGGACTTAAGTTAAAGCATGTATTTGTACAATTTTTTAATAATTGATATCAAGACTAAAACCCAAGTAACGCACAAATACTCAGTTCTCTATATAATGTAATAAACTACTAAGGAAATTGATTTTGGAAAGGATTTGCAGTTTTTCACCCATTATACTGATTGATTTATAACTAAAATAATGGCTCGAAACATTACTTGACATTTAAAGAATGTTTAACTTTTACCCATGTCAATATTTAATTTTTCAATAAAATATCCATGTTTTTACATAAAATGAGAACGAAAAGCTACATCTGTATGTATTCTAAAATTATGAACAGCCTTTCAGGGGCTTCCTATTAATGGCATATCCATGAAGCTATATTTTAAGAAGGCAGACAAATATAGGCATCAAGAACTCCTTTTAATGAGAAGGCTTCAACGGAATAACAAAAAATAAGATTACATGGAAGGAAACTTCATTATTTTCCAGATCTGTGCTACAGTTTGTACAGGGGAAATAAATAAGTATTTGGCACAAGCAGATGAAATTAATTTCCGTAGAATGACAGAGGGAAAAGAGGGGCCCAAACTGTTTTGGCTGTCAGGCACTTGAAGTTTCCCTTTATAGATACAGTTGTGAAATTTATATGTCCTGGGTTCAGCAGTAGCAGTCATTTTTCTCCTTAGTAGCCGGTGCAGTGCTGTGTTTTTGACTTTCAGCCTGGGAACAGCGCTGGTAACACCGATGTTCATGTGTAAAGCGTGGATGTCATACATAAGATGGCTGTATAATTAAACTTGGAGTTTTTCCGAGCATTAATTAGACTCCATCGCTTCACCTGGTTCCTGGCCCTGTTTTCTCCATACTGGAAGACAGACAAGGAAATTAATAAATCAGCTGTTATCATTAAACAGATAAGTCAAATTTAAAAGTGCAGAGAGTGTATTACTCGGGAACAGAAACGATATCTCTGACCAATAACCTAGAAAGGCAGTTCTTGCTAATACCTATGTATTGGTTCATTTTCACTTTGAAATTAACATTTATGTGATTAAAATATGTTTCCAAGTTTGAGATTATTAAGCTAAAGAGTATTAAAACATTCCAATAAAGAAGATTAATTTAATCTTATGGGGGAACTTAATTATACAGCCATCTTATGTATGGAAAAACTTGGAGGAGTGAGTGGTACTGCAGCTGGACAGCTGCACCTCAACAGGGATACTCAGTTGGAAGTTGACAGAATAGTTCCTTCCCACCACCAGGGCTCAGCCTGCAGTTTGTGAAATGATGAAAAAATAAACCCACCTGATGATAGAAACTCATTCCCAGCAGGCAAATGATGTGAAAAAAATAAATATAATGAAAGATCACTTGCAGCTTAAATTGTTTTTTGACCTCTAAAGTTCAAAGCAGTGAGGTTTTTCCATGTTCAAATGCTGCAGATGTCTAGAATAATACACATAAAGGAGGAATACAGAGCAAGAAAATGATAACTACCCAGAAAAATCTCTCCAGCTCTACCAGAAACACCTGGTAACACTATCAATAGTGTACTTTCTCTTGCTGGAAAATGAAATGCTGACATAGAATCATAGAATGGTTAGGTTGGAAAGGACCTTAAGATCATCTAGGTCCAACACCCGTGCCATGGGCAGGGACACCTCACACTAGACCACGTCACCCAAGGGCTTGAACACTGCCAGGGATGGAGCATTCACAATTTCATTCTTGTTTTCCTTTTTTTTTTTTTTTTTTTTCCCTCTGTAGAAGCAAAGATATTTTGCTGAATAGCAGCAGCATAATGTAAGTACAGCAGGGCTAGTTCTTGCTCTGGTGTTAAGCTCTGCCTGCAAAGATCACTGTACTGGTGTTCAATTCTACTAGGAATAGACTGAAACATTAGTTGTCTGTCAGGGGAAACTAATGTGAGAGAGATTCCAGTGAGTGCTCAGTAGCTTGTCATAAATAAACTGAGGACACCTGTCATCAGCAGTTTTACTGTTGTTTTAGGTATTCCACATGTTATTTTAGGTATTCCACAGAAATGTATTTTCATTTATATTACAACACTGATGTTTTTAGTTGTTGCTCAGTAGTGTTTACTCTGACCAAGGACTTTCTGAGTCCCATGCTCTGCCAGGGAGGAGGGGAAGTCAGGAGGAAGCAGAGACAGAACACCTGACCCAAACTAGCCAAAGAGGTATTCCATACCACAGCACGTCATGCCCAGGATGTAGAACTGGGGGTAGTTACCCAGAAGGGCTAGATCACTGCAAAGAAGTCATTAAGAACCTCAGCCTTCTCCAAATCCAGGGTAGTCAGTTTTCCTGATAGCTTCTGGAGAGGGCCCACATTGTCCCTAGTCTGTCTTTTATTTGCTACGTACCTATAATCCCTTCCTGTTATCTTTCACATTCCTTGTCAAGTTTAATTCTGGCTGGGTCTTATCTTTCCTAACCTGGTCCCTAGCTTCCTGGACAATATCCTGTATTCTTCCCAGGCCTTCTGTCCACTTTTCCACCATATTATAAGCCTCTTTTTTCCCCTCTAAGTTTCCTCAGCAGCTCCTTATCCATCCAAGGAAGTCTCCTGGCCCTCCTGCTGCACTTTCTTCTAGACAGGACACAACACTCCTTGAGCTTGTAGCAGGTGATCCTTGAATATCAACCAACAGTCTTGGGCCTACCTGCCCTCTAGGACTATATCCCATGGAACCCTACTAAGCAGGTTCCTGAAGAGGCCAAAGTCTGCTCTCTTGAAGTCCAGGGCAGTAAGCTTTCTGCACACTCTTCTCAGTGTCCTGAGGATCTCAAACTCGACCACCTCATGATCGCTACAGCCAAGGCTGCCCTGGAGCATCACATTTCCAACCAGCCCCTCCCTGTTGGTGAGCACAAGGTCACTGATAACTGATTAAGGTCACTGACTTCAGATTTCAGTGACTTCAATTCTAAAAGAATATTTCAGTACATTCCCCTTGAATTTTAAACAAAAAAGTATTACTTCCTTTCAAGTGAGTGTGAAAGAAGCCATCTTCACTTTTTCTGTTCTGAGACTGCTAGCACAAAGACCCTCTCATAGTTGAGCATAAGACTGACAAATATAATTTCTCTTCATGTAAAGATTAACCTTGAACAAGATCCTGTGCATGACTCTGTTACTGCTGGTCCTAGTCCAGCAATTTGACTTCAGAAGTCAAACTGGCAATAGATGCCTTTGAATCACTTGATGCCAAGGAATTCAGATACACCTTTTAGCTCCAGCTCCCTATCAAACTCAAGGTAGTCTCCATTATACAAACATATACAAACTCAAGGTAGCTCCATTATACAAAATGCCTATGATACCTGTACATTAGCATTCATTTTTACTATAAAAAAAACAAGCCAACAGTCAACCAGTACTTTCAAGTAATAAATAAATATTTCTGTATTCCCTAGTCAAAGTATAGAAAACCCAACTATGTATGTACCAAAAAGTAGGACAAATCTGAGTCTATTTTCTTTCCTGGTTGGATTTGTTTTCAAAATTATTAAAAATTAATGAAAATATTTTAATTTTATATTTCCCATAGAAGTTTTAGTCTCCTTTTAACTTACAGTCAATTACTTGGCAATCCTTTTACTACTATAGTAGTTAAGTAAAAAAAGAGGAAAAAAGAAAGTCTCTACAGTCTCTCAAATTACCTAAATGTCATGGTTTAAGCCCAGCAGGAAATTCAGAACCACACAGCTGCTCGCTCACTCCCCCAACCTTCTTCCTCCCCCCCCACTCCTGGAGGGATGGGGAGGAGGATCAAGAGAATGTAAATCCCATGGGTTGAGATAAGAACAGTCCAGTAAATAAGGTATAATACAAAACTACTACTGCTATCACCAATAATAATAATGATAAGGGAAATAACAAGGGGAGAGAATACAATTGCTCACCACCCACCAACTGATACCCAGCCTGATCCAAGCAGAGATGTCGACCCTCTGGATAATTCCCCCCATTTTATATACTGGGCATGATGTGCTGTGGTTTGAATACCCCTTTGGCTAGTTTGGGTCAGGTGTCCTGTCTCTTCTTCCTCCCAGCTTCCCATGCCCCTCCTCACTGGTAGAGCATGAGACTGGAAAGTCCTTGATCAGAATAAACATTACCTAGGAAGAACTAAAAACATTGTTTTATTATCAGCGTTGTTCTGAGGCTAAAAGTCAGAAACACAGCACTGCACCAGCTACTAACAAGGAGAAAAATGACTGCTACAGCTGAACCCAGGACACTAAAGCCTTTCTAGGCAAATTAAAATTTTATAACTCAGAAGAAAAACATAACTCATACACTTAATCCAACTTTTTGTTTTAAAGCTTGGGGGTGTTCTGTACAAGAACTATCTATCAAATTTTTAAAAATAGACAGTGCATAGGAACAGACATGCAGTGGTAGGGGAAGTACCACCTATGAGATGGCATCAACAGATTCCAGCATGCTGACATTGCAAGACAGTCCACTTCAAGTGCCAACAAAAAGCAATTAAATATTGCTGAACAAACCCAGCAAAGAATTTTAGCATCAAAACTCTGCTCCCTTCATTGTTGTATTTTAGAAACCATGAGAAAGAAACAAATATGAAACGTGCTGAAATTAAGCAACCCATACGGTTAAAGCCTCTATGGTATGGAGGATGATGGCTAAAGTACAAATATGGGGAGGCCTGGCAGACTGACTACATCACACTCCCGCCAACCACCCAGGCAAGCACCATATGCTGACCATGGTGGAAGCAACCACCAGATGGCTGGAAACATACACTGTGCCCCACGCCACTGCCTGGAACACTATCCTGGGCCTTGAGAAACAAATTTTGTAGCGACATGGCACCCCAGAAAGAACTAAGTCAGACAGTGGGACTCATTTCTGCAACAACCTTATCGACACTTGGGGTCTGAAAACAATTTGGCATTTTACATCCTTGGGTAGGTGCTTATTAAGAAGATGGAAGTCAAACATTAATTCTCATTTAGCTCTCCAAGCACTGCATGTAAGGCATTCTGCATGTCCAGATCCCCATCAACACATCTGCTTATAAGTAGACTGAAGCATTTGCCCAGTGGCCAGCTGGAATATGGAAATGCTGGGAACATACAAAATAAGGGCATTTGAAGTTGGTGTATTATTGTTTTTTGAGGGGCACAGAGGACTAAAAGGTGCAAAAGCCATTTCAGTTCTTAAAATAGGTCCGTACTTGTCAAGCTTTAGCACAGGAAATTTTAAGGCATGTTTTATTTCCTAAAGAAATCACTAGCAAAATTTTACACAGTCATCAGTGAAAACATATTAGCTATATTTCATGGCTGTTCTGCCTAGAGGAGGTTTTTCTCTCTATGATCATATAATATTCTCACTAATTTCTCTGACACTCATTTCCCCAACCCACCCACTCTTCTCTCTGCTCAAAACTCCTTACCTCCTTGTGACACTTCTTGAGCAGACTGATAGCAGGTTACATTCCTCAGTGGGCAGATGAGGAGACAGGTCTGGATGCATCTTTAGTTAGGGATAATTTTAGTATTAAAAAGACAAGAATCTGAGAAAACTTCTACCTGCCAACATTAAAATATGAAAGTATAACTAGAAAGTTTGAGTTAACCACTTAAGGTATTATCACACAATTATTTTGACAAAAATATTTTAGATCAAAATACAGCTTAATAGGTATAATTTGTATTACACAGTTTAAAGTAATTAAAACCAGCACATGCCTGTTCTTCTACACAGCCCAAATGTTAGCAGTTAGCTAGAAGTTTATATTCCTTGCTATCATGGACATAAGCATGCATTTAAGATTTTAATTTTCAGGGACTGCCTAGTATCATTAATCTTTCTTGAACTGCAGATTATCTTTTCACTTTCCTGAGTTTTCTTCGTTCTAGTTTAAAAAAAAAAGTGTATGTAATTTTCTTCCTACCTTCTGCAAAGATGGATCAGAATAGGAAGCACAATGATGTTTCATTACAGCACTCTGAGAACTGGCATCTTTTTTAGTTATCTATGTGCTTTTTAAAAATCCTCATCCCAAACTTTGAAGATGCTTTTAAAAACAGTACTTAATCACTTAGAGCAGTAAAGATTTGTTAAAATTATGCCCGGTTAGAATGTCCCTTCTTGCAACTTCACGCTGTTGCCTCTTGCCCTTTCACCATGCTCCTCTGAAAAGCATCTGGATCTGCCTTCTGCATGAAGCCCCTACTCCTTCAGGCCATGAAAGACAGCATTTAGGTTTCCCTTGAGACTTCTCATTTGAATGCTAAAGCAGCCTACTTCCCGTAACCTTGCTGCAAAGGCCACTCTCCTGATCCTTTTCATTTCCCCTTTGCTGGACTCAGTTTTACCACCTCTGTTAGACTGTAGGACCCAAAGATGAACACAGTATTTCAGATGTCACGTCAAGACTAAAAAGAAGAGGGGAATAATAGTAACTACCCTTGAACTTCTAGCTACATTTCTAACACATCCCGGTGTGCCGTTAGCCTTTGTTACCGCAAGGGTGCATCACTAAATCATGTTTTAACGTGATGTCAACCAAGACCCCAGGTCCTTTTCTGCAGGGTTCTGTGGGCTTGAGCAAACTTCATCCTAGAAATGCATTTTTATATTACCTCCCATTTAAACAAAACCAAAACCCCAAGTATTTTTAATTTTCAGGATCTTTGGTTGAAACAGATGAAAGTATCATGTGACAGTGGCTAAAATGACACTTTTGTCATGGAAGATCACTTCAGGGAGGGAAGAAGAAAAGCCCAGTTCATAACTGTCCTGGGTTCAGCAATAGCAGTCATTTTTCTCCTTCTTGGTAGCTGGTGCAGTGATATGTTTTGACTTTCAGCCTGGGAACAGAGCTGATAAGACTGATGTTTTGGCTTGGCCAAGGACTTTGTGAGCCTCGTGCTCTGCCAGGGAGGAGGGGAAGCCGGGAGGAAGCAGACACAGGACACCTGACCCAAGGTAGCCAAAGAGGTATTCCATACCACAGCACGTCATGCCCAGGATGCAACAGAGAGTTACCCAGAAGGGCTAGGTAGACTGCGGGGTTGGTGGAGGTATCAGTCGGTGCTTGGTCGGGCTGAGGGGGGGGCGAGTTATCAGTCGGCTGGTGCTGAGGTGTTGTATTCTCTTCCCTTGTTATTTCCTTTATCATTATCATTATTGGTGGTAGCAGTAGTGATTTGTGTTATACCTTAGTTACTAAACTGTTCTTATTTCAACCCATGGGAGTTGCATTCTTTTGATTCTCCTCTCTGTCCCTCCGGGAGTAGGGGAATTGAAAGAAGGGGGGGGAGTGAGTGAATGAGTTGTCTGGCTGGGTTTAAACCACGACAGAACAAACGGACTCATCTTGACAAAATTCTACTTGCATGATCCATACTACCACTGAATTAAAAGGACACCTTTTGTTTGCTTGCTTACTGTCATTCCCCCTCCTCCCAAAGAGATCACTTTTCTAGCTGCAGTACATCAGGCAAACAGCACTACAACTTATACTAAGTAGCCATGACTGGTTTAACACTCTAGCTAATACCAGTAGCCATTGGTCAGATTTTACAATTGCAGAATCCCAATACTGAGCTGCAGTGCTGGCTGCTCTACTCTACACTGCTATTCCTAGAATACTTATGTAATATATTCGGATTGAAGAAGTATGTACCCTAATTTACCCAGTATTTCTTATCATATGTTCATTTTAACAGAAGTTACATTCCCACAAGCAAACTAAATTTTAAAAATCCAAACAGATTTAAAAGCCTCTTGAGCCCCATGAGAATACGTTCCACATAGTGCTGCAAAAACATGTAGTAAATTCTTTCAAATATCTTCCCCCATACTATCTGGAAGTATAATACTACACTACATATACTCTTAGTACAGCAGTTGGAAACTATACAAGCTGCTTAAGCATTCTATTAAAAAAAAATAGCAAATGAACCTTTAGAAATATGACAGCAGAAGCACAATTGCAACAGCAAAATTATTAAGAACCCTGTTGTGTGTCCTGGGTTTAGCAGTAGCAGTCAATTTTCCTCCTTCTTAGTAGATGGTGCAGCGCTGTGTTTTGACTTTCAGCCTGGGAACAGTGCTGATAACACCAATGTTTTTAGTTGTTGCTAAGTAATGTTTACTCTGACTAAGGACTTTGTGAGTATCATGCTCTGCCAGGAAGGAGGGGAAGCCAGGAGGAAGCAGAGACAGGACTGAAGAGGGGAGCAAAGGCCAAGACTGATCGTCCCATGAGAGCTACGGCTTCACTCTCTGGTGAGCAGTTTCCCAGATGGAATGGAAGAGATGATTTTACTCCAGCTCCTGTGATAACGAAGAATAATCCCTTTCACCACGACTTAAGTGTCCAACGCTGTGACGACCATTAGAGGGCCCCTGCCTCCAGCCAGGTGGAGGTAGGGGACAATCGGATTTACTGGACTGTGTGGATCAGATGGCCTGGCACATCAGTCCCACAGAAGTATAAGGCTCTAGTAGATACCGGTGCACAGTGTACCCTGATGCCATCAAGCTGTCAAGGGGTGGAACCCATCTATATTTCTGGAGGGACAGGAGGATCCCAAGAGTTGACTGTGCTGGAGGCTGAAATCAGCCTGACTGAGAGGGAACGGCAAAAGCACCCTATTGTAACTGGTCCAGAGGCTCCATGCATCCTCGGCATAGACTACCTCAAGAGAGGGTACTTCAAAGACCCAAAAGGGTACCGGTGGGCTTTTGGTATTGCTGCTTTGGAGACTGAGGAAATTGAGCATCTGTCCACCTTGCCTGGTCTCTCACAGGATCCTTCTGTTGTGGGGTTGCTGAAAGTCGAAGAACAACAAGTGCCAATTGCGACCACAACGGTGCACCGGCACCAATATCGCACCAACCGAGAATCCCTGATTCCCATCCATCAGCTGATCCGTAGAATGGAGAGTCAGGGAGGGATCAGCAGGACCCGCTCGCCCTTTAATAGCCCTATATGGCCAGTGTGAAAGTCTAATGGAGAATGAAGACTAACAGTAGACTATCGTGGCCTGAATGAAGTCACACCACCATTGAGTGCTGCCGTACTGGACATGCTAGAACTTCAGTATGAACTAGAGTCAAAGGCAGCCAAGTGGTATGCCACAATTGATATTGCCAATGCATTTTTCTCAATTCCTTTAGCAGCATAGTGCAGGCCACAGTTTGCTTTTACTTGAGGAGTGTCCAGTTCACTTGGAACCGACTGCCCCAGGGGTGGAAACACAGCCCTACCATTTGCCATGGACTGATCCAGACTGCACTGGAACAGGGGCAAGCTCCAGAACACCTGCAATACATCGATGACATTATTGTGTGGGGCGATACAGCGGAAGAAGTCTTTGAGAAAAGGAGGAAAATAATCCGAATCCTACTGAAAGCCGGTTTTGCCATAAAACGGAGTAAGGTCAAGGGACCTGCACAGGAGATTCAATTTTGGG
>NW_026635047.1:0-15004 GCF_028554395.1 Pezoporus wallicus | reverse complement strand
GCAGCCACAGCTTTCTCTACAGCCCAGCAGCCAGGAGGGCTCTCAGCAGCCATGCCCAATGCACCATTCTCACTGCAGTAAATACCAGTGAGGCTATTATTTGCCGGTGCTCATTATTGTTACAGAGGAAGCATGTGGTCAGTGCCTTCCTGTGCCTGAGCACTGTGAAATGCTGGTGTGAGCAATGGCTCCACAGTCAGGAAATCCATTCATGGTGGTGATGAAGAGCCATGCCAGACCCGCAGTAGGTGCCCTCTCCTCCAGGCAGCTCATTTGCACCAGCAGAAGGTACAGGTTCATGTTCAATGCGCCCCTGAGCTTCCCTGTGTCACAGCCCATTTGCATTTCCTGTCAGTTTCCCAGGGCTTGACAAGTTGCAAATTGCTCACAGGTTGCAGCAGCGCTCTGCTTCCTGCAAAGCGATGCAAACGCAGCAGCTCCGCAGTGTGGGAGAGTGAGCAGAGGGAATGCGGAGGAAGGAGGAAATTAAAACTGAAATGAAGGTCTAAAACAACAGTGAGGAGATGGGAGGGAGGGAAAGAGCCCAAGCTAAGTGGTGTAGCTCTTTGTGCCTTTGCGTCAGGAGGGACACCATGGCTTGCTCACTGGCCCACAACAGATACTGCTCAGCATTGAGCAAGCGAACGTGTGTGAGCAGAGGTTTCAGAAGTGCCTTGTGCTACTCCTGAGACCCTGGTCCCAGCCTGCAGAATGCTTCCTATTGCATTGTCACACAAAATCAACCTCCTGGCACCTTGGTCTAGCACACAGCTGCCCAGGGATCCGAAACAAGGAGGCAGATGGCCCACGGGTGCAGAATACACAGTACAGGAATAACTCTGGGTCTGGGGCTTGCTGGGAGATGAGAAACGATCCTTTCCTGCCTGTTCTCTGTGATGAGTTGCATAGAAGCACTCAGCATGAGCAGAGAGAGGCTTTTGAAAGGCACTGGAAATGTTCTTACCTTTCATCTGGACAAAGTCGAGCTGATGGATGGACTGCAGCAGAGGGGCATTGTCAAGGTTCAGGTCAAAGTCCGTGGTCATCCGGGGTGTGAGTGTTCCCTTTCCCCACTGGTCCTCAGTTAAGTGCACTCTCCTGATGAGAGCGTCGGAGATCTGGTGGCAAGGAGCAGCCTCAGCTACCAAGGGCTACACTGTATGATGTGCGTTGTCCCTACCCTGCTTTCCTCCTTCCCTGTGCCTCCCAGGCTGCCACGTCTGCCCCTGACTGCCAAGGCTGGGACATCACACATGTTTTCTAGCATCACCCTTCACTGCAGGCTCAGATTGGCAGAGGGACCCCAGGAACTTTGGGGACTACTTTAAAGCCAGGGTCTAGTACCAAAGGGACCGGCCCAGGAATGAACAGTGTGATACACTTCTCAAGTGCTGTATGTGCATTTTTTGCTGGAGAGCCATGAGACAGCATGCTGTGATCACTGCTCCAGAGATACACCAGCATCTACTGCAATCCTCTTTCTCTGGTCAGAGTAAGAATGTCCCTGGCCTGGTTCTGCTTCTGTCCTGCTGCACACCTGGAGGTAATGAGAGGTTGGCCCTTGATTTTACAGCTGGAAAAGCTGGGGACATCACCCTTGGTGTAACTCCCCAACTCTGCTGTGTTACCCCATAGCCCTGAGCTGTGCAATGCCTTTCCCGCTCCCCTTGCATTCCAGATGTGAGAGCTCCACACCAACCTGCAGGAAGCCACTGGGGTCGTTCTCCTTGATGACCTCCAGGCAATACTCCATCAGGCCCGTGGTCTGGCGCAGCTTGACCGTGCAGTGAGAAATTTGGTCTCGCACCACCTGCAATGGTACGAGGAGAGCAGCATTGCTGGGAGCTGTGGGGTTTTGGGATATGGGGAGAAAATGGGCTTTGGTGCTCCGTGAGCACAAGGACAGGGTCAGGGCAATGCAAAAGGAGACAGAAGATTCATGGGAACAGAAAAAGTCCAAACTGGCCAAGGCTCAGACACCAAATTCCAGACCTTTGAAAATCTGGTGAAAAACAGCAAGCCTTATTTAGCTCAAAATTATTAACCCATGTGATTATTCAAAGCAGTAGGGCAGTTCCATGCTCTGTCTTTAATTAAGACAGCTTCCAAATGGCAGCTTATGAACTCAATGCAAAGCAAATGTCTACCTCCATAGATATACAGCTGCTGCTGCAGCCTCTGTGGGCTGCCCTATCCATCCTCAGCACAGAGCCAGGATGTAGGGTTGGCTCCGAGTATTCTGGTATTTCCAAGAGGAACAAACGCACCACCTCCCTCAGCTCTGACTAATGTATTTGAGAGAGCCAGCACTCATCTCCCATCAGCTGAGATGGAACATGCTGCAGGATTGCCTCATTTTCTCCACTGGCTGCAGCGGAATCCTGGGGATGAGCTCAGAGGGAGAAATGTGCCAGTGAGAGGAGATAAATCCACTCACTTTGTGGCAGAGCTCCCTGCAGCATGCTGAGCTCTGCCTGGAGCTGCCCAGGCTGTATGCTAAAGCACATCTTCTTGCAGCCAGCAATAATTCCCCCAGGGGGATGTGTTTCAGCATCCCAAAAGCAGAATCCAAGCAAGTGTGTGGTTTGGCCTGAGCCTGCAGGCTCTGCTGACCTTCCCTGAAACACAGCGGGCAGGAAGGGATCAGGCTCCGATGCCACGAGGGTATATTTGAAGGTTGGGTGGTCCCTCACGCTGAATCCCCACAGAAGGAGACAGTGCAGGTCTGCACCCAGTGTCAGTGAGACTTCTATCACAGGAGATTGGCAGAGCAGCTCAGGAAGAGAGATTTTATGCTTTAGAGGAACGTGCTCATGACAGATTATTTGTTTTTCCCTTGTAAGAGCTTTAAAGCTGGGTAAAATTCCCTGCTAGGACTGAATAAAGCTATGCAGCTCCCGAGACCGCAGCTATTCAGGATGATACAGACAGTGAAGATGAGCATCTGCAGCTGCAGTGTGATGGGAAAAGCTGCAAGAAGCAGCGATTAACATTTCAGTGAACCCCAGTGCCTGTGTGCCCACCATTCCATAGGCACAGCAAAATGAATGCCCTGGGCTCTTCCTGTGAGCATCCCTACCCGTGTGAGGGATGGGGAGGTGAAACGAAGCATATGTCAGCCTCCTGTGGTGAATAAACCTGGGCTTCAGGAGGGGCAATGGCTCCTGCAGAGCAATCAATCACATCCTGTGTTGTTTAATTATTATTTAATCACCTCTACTTAATCATCTAACAGGAAGAAAACAATTACCAGTCTTGCAACTTGGGACAAGATATCTGCTTCTGTGAAATGCCAGGAAGCATTCTCCTAGACGGCTCCTGGTTTTTAGGGAGCATCCACTCCCTGCTGCTTTGAGCAATCCCAACCTGATGTTTCCAGCCTGGTGCACAGGGGGGCTGGAGCAAGCCCAGGCGATGGGACCGGGCTGTGTGCAGGGTGGACAAGGCAGCAGAGGGAGCTCCCATATTGCTCCTCTGGACTAAGATGTGTGTACAGAGGGTTGAAGAGATGCTGGATTGCCCTGAGACAGGGCTAGTGAGCAGCACAACAGGCACACACTGGTTTTGGCCTCAAACACTGTCATTAGAGAGGAGAGTTCATTCAATAATCTATAATGCCAGTTTCTGACACTTGAGTGCACTGGGATGGCTCTGCTGGGATGCAGTGGAGGCAACAGCTAGTCCTGGAGATCTGGATTCCCACACTGACCTTTTCTGAAAGCGTGAGCAAGCCCCAAGAGCTCCTTTCTCAGCAGGAATGGTCAGTCCTTTGGAATAGGATCCAGAAGGTGCAAAGCCTTGCAGCAATCCGCAGCCCCTGCCATGCAATGCAAAGCAGTCCTTTGCATTAGTTTAGTCTCTTCTGCTCAAGAGAGAGGGTGATGTGGGGGGGGGGAGCAGTTCTGCTCTTGCAAGGGTTGTGTGGATGTTGGGTCTCCCAGCTGCAAACCATGTTGTGACACTGAGTGTGAGATGAGCCCAGAGTGTGGGCTCCAGCCTTGCTCTGAGAGCATATCCTGACTGCACTGGCTGAGCCAGAGCAAAATTTTGCATTCCCTGCCTGCTGGGCTGCAGATGGGCAAGTGGGGATCCCATCCTGAACACCCAGAAAAGCAGCCTCCTTCTTTCATGAAAGATCCCTCTCTAAGGAAATGCACATGCCACCAGGAAGACAGCGAAGATGGGACTGATAAACAATCTTCTTATCTGCTTTGCAGTTTAAATCTCTGATTTGCCCAGGATAATGAATTTGTGAGCCTCCCCCTGCCTTAGTAGATGCTTTCGAAGCATCACCAGCAGAACTGCCATCTGCTCCCTCCAGCCAGATGCGAGCCTCCAAGAAACAGCATTTGCTCAGTGAAGCAGCGTGTCCCAAGACAGCTCTGGACATGTGGCTGGCTCCCTAGCACCTGCTTGGCCAAGAGATGAGGCGAGAGGACCTGCCACCACTGCTCTGGTGTTAGCTGAGACATGCGGGGCTTCCTGGCACTGCCTGGGAGCATGGAGCTGGGGCATGAAGATGCCAGCCCTTGCTTTGCCCCTCTACCCTGCCCACTCCTCCTCAGCAGGGTGAAGAGAGGCCAGCGCCAAGGAGGCTCCAAGCTCATTAATTACCAGGCTTCCTGGCAGGTTATCCCTGCTAATACAGGTCTGGTCAGGAGTGGAAGCGCTTGCTGCAGGCTGCCACTGAGGCTATGTAAATCTTCATGCATGTGGGTGCAAACAAGAAATTCCATTCAAACGTAACATTTGTAAAGGTGGTCGAAGGCCAGAACACAGAGGCTGTGGAGTCTCCAGCCTTGAATACATTTAAAGCCCAACCAGAGGCAGCCCAGAGAAGCCTGCTCTGGGTGCTCAGAAACTGCACCCAAAGCAGTGGATGCAGCTCTGCCGCCGCCTACACCTTTAGTCCCAGCAATCCTGCCCTTCTGTAACTGTGATCCCCTTTGGGGACCAAGCACCTATTCACCTGAAGAAGTAGAGCATGAAAGAGCAGTTTAATTGCAGCATCTATGCAGCAGGCAAGCCAGCAAGGGAAATGGTGATGTTCCCCTCATCACCAACAAACTGTTTTCAAGGCATGAAGAGTGATCTCTGGTTGGGACCTAGTGGGGCTTCATGGCTCTACAGCTTTTGCACTCTATACAAGAGAAATGGGATGCAGACAGGAACGTTGATTAGGGAAAGGAAAGGTTTCAAGAATAAGACATAGACATCTCCCACACCTTTGAAGGCATGGTCTAAGCCCAGTGAGGCCAGTGAAGCCAAAAAGTCTTCCATATCGCCTTAAGTATCCTGTGGTTCTCCTCGTGCATCTGGGATTTCCACTCTTTGGGGTACCTCAGCTCTCTGTTACCCCAGTAATGAAGAGTATTTCGATGAAGGAAGCTGAAAATGAAATCTGGAAGTTCCTAAAACCCGTGACTCATGCAAAAAATAAGGCTGTGTTGGGCAGATAACCAAGAAACCACACTGCCATGAATCCTGTATGGAGGTAAACAGATTACAAACCTCTCTTGAAACTATGTTAGTAACACATCACACTGAATGGTGGCATCTTCTGGGAAAGGGCTAATGGCTCAGGTGGGAAAGGGATCTGGGCAGCTCCATACATTTTGTTTGTGGTAGTTTCTATCAAATGCTTTTTCCCTTCAGCTGCCAAAGGAGGCAACAGCCAGAACCTGACTGCTAATTACAGCCTATAAAAAAGACTTCTGCTGTGCACTCACAGAAGTTCACTACTACCTTAAAATAGGACATTTATTTCAAGAGCTTTTATTCCCTGTAAGTTGACATTAACTATAATTTACATTTTAATATAGCTCCTAGAAGGCAGTAACATCTGCACGCATCTCTACTTACATGTCTTCCTCCCCTTCCTCCTCTTTTTAGTACTTGGCTGATAACCGATTTTCAAGACACTCAACCTCACTTGAACCTCAGCTCCTCAGTGCCCAGGATGAGTCCTGCTGGGAATGTCATATGAAGGACATGGAGCCTCCTTGGGCACACCATGGATGGGGTTTGGTCACCTGCATGGCTGTGGGGATGGACAGCAGTGTTACAGAGCATTGGTGCTGTGCTTTGCCACAGCGCTGCAAACCCAGATGGAAAAATCCCTGGGAAAGATCCCGACAGTTTGATTGTGCTGAATCCCACAACCACGCATCCTCTGAGCAGAGCACTTCCAGGTGGATGTTTCCATGGTGACTTGCCTCTTGCTACTGGGAGAGGAAAAGCAGAGCTGCTGCATTAACAACCCTGTGCAATGCTGGTGGTGACACGTCCTGAAGGCTTGCACAGCTTGTTCTGATCAGAGGCTTCTGCAGGCACCAACAAGTATGGGAAAGTGCAATATGAAGACCTGATCCCCAGTGCAGAGCCACTGGGGAAGATGGCACATAGATGCTGTGGGGGACAGACTTCAACAGAACAAGGAGAAAGCTTGAGGGACATCAGGAAATCAGGGACATCCCTGCAGCGAAATCACAGCTCTGCTGAGCAACACAGTGCCCAGTTCCCAGTGCTGATGTCCTTCCCAAGGTGGTCAGATACCATGGCAGGGGAAAAATAGTGCAGAGTGTGGAGGGATTTGTAAGATAAAGCAGCGGTGCAGTATCTGCATCTTTGGGAAATAATGTATGTTGTAATGAGTTTATCAGACCTGTGTGTCCTGTCTGGTGTTTCCATATAGAAATGGTGCAGTGCAGGAAACTAGGCCTGTACTTCTGTCCTGTCTCTCATCCTTTCACACCAGTCCTGATCACCAGAGACCTAATTCAAGATGGACACCAAGTTCCCCTGGGCTTCCTGGAAAATCCTGACTGTAGTCCCTAAAGAAAGGTCATGGACCAGCATTTCATCTCTGGAGATCCAGCACTACGGACAGGAGCCCTTGGTGAGCATTTCCCATATAATTAACTCCTCTGGGAAGTGTGACAACCACTGTTTGCCTGCAAGGGCTCTGTGGCCAAAGCACCATGGTGAAATCACGAAGCAAAGACATCCTATGACTTGAAGGTCAGAAGAAGACCAGAACAGCACACCAGCACTGCCAGGAGCTTAAAGGAGGTGCATGCAGTGCTCAGTCCACATGTGCTGTGGAGGAGATATTTCTCCCTGGGACAATGCTGCGGAGAAGCCTCTGTGTCCCCTGCACAAACCAGCCTGTGCTGTAGGACATCGTCCCTTGGGGAAGACCATACCGATCCTCTGAAAACCAGGTCAGCAATGAGGAGCGGGACAGACTAGGAGGTCTGTCCTGGAGGTGGAGCAGGCACCTGGCCCCACTGCTCCTCCAGATACTGGAGGACATGGCAGTGCTAAGTGGGCACACATGCCAGGCTTGTGGCGGCCTGGTGTGGTCGCAAGACCCTGTGCATGCCCACTGAGGACGGTAGGGATGTAACCACAGGACTGAGGCTGTCCTGCACCCCTGTCCTGTCTGCAGCTTGTGAAAGCAGGCAAGACCTTCACTGTCCCTGTCCCCAAACCAGAGGGTATGGAGATGATGCTGAAGCAAGCCTGACAATGCTGAAGTCACAGGAGGCAAATCTCAGCGTGCAGGACTAGCTGGCACTCGAGTGGGTCACAGCTGCAAGACTGTCCCTGTATTAAGTGTAAAAGCAAGCACTGCTGCATTTATTACTTACCCCTCCCAACCCAGTAAGAATTAAAAGGGAAAACCAAATCATTTCAGGCTAAAAATCTTCCCAACACTCTACAGGCTGCAGAGCAGAGGGGAGCAGACTCTGGGTTTTAAACACCTGCTGTGATGCTATGTATAACTGGATGCAGGCTTGTGTACCACATCTGCTGGAGCATGCAGGGCCACAGAGCCCTACCTACCCATGCAGCTCCCTTCACATGGCACATGGGGAGCTGTCAAGGGCTGGGTCCTTCAGGGAGGGTGGATTGGGGCCTCATTTTAAGAGAGTCCAGTGTGAAACCTAGGGGCTGTTTCTTTTTTTAAGGGTCAGACCTACTAATGGGAAAGGCCAGCTGATAACAACAGTGGATGGGGTTGGGATGTACATTTAAGTGTGCTGGTAAGAGCAAGCAATGGGATGCAGGTCCCTTCCCCTGGCCAAAAAGTGAAAGGCCTCCATGGGTTGTGCTGAGCAGGGAAATTCTTTGTGCTGCTTGGCTTTGTGAGAGTTTAATTAACTGTACCCTGAAGGGGAAGAGGGAAAAAGAGCCCACCAGGCAGTGAGGGCCTTCTCTGCACCTAGAAGACAGGCTGGTGGCACAGCATGCCTATTTGGGGTTGTGCTTTATTGAGCATTAATGCTGGGCTTGGTCCCACAAAGTTGCTATTGTCCATCTCCTGATGGAAACACTCACAAGCCCTTGTATTGCGGTGCCCATCATCTGCGGGCAGGCTGGAGACTGATGGCCTCCTCCCTCATTTTAGGCAGGTCCAGGAACCCCTCCAGAGGGATGGTGGCCAAAAGCAAGGCCAAGGGGATGCAAGTGGAGCCAGAGAGAAGACACAGATGTTTCTAGGCAGAACAGTGAAATGTCATTGGAAATGCCCATCCTAAAGCACAAAGTGATGTCAGTGTGAAATGCCTCAGCTGGCCATATCAGTGACGGCCAGGGTGCAACTACCTTGTCCCACAGACACTGGGCACTGCTACTACACCCACTCTACCACTCCCAGGTGAGATCTGGCCCTTTGCTTCCATTCTCATCCCTAGATGATCTGAAAAGAAGCAGTGTCATGACTGCAGGAATGACACAAGTCAGGAGCCTGTTCTCACACCGAGCTGACCTCAGTGCTCACGTTGAGAGCTGCATCTCAGCTCCCCCAGCGCCAACAATTCACTTCTCAGTGCAAACACCACCCTGAGGCCATGAGGTGCTCACCATATACAGAAAACAGAACAATTCCTGCTCCTCCCTGATGATGGAAGTGCCATCCCATGCCATCAAGTGACACATAAATTCAGCTGAAGCCAACTGAAGTTACAGGCACTCAGCATCTATGCTAGTAGCTCAGAAGCTACACAGGACATGAACAAGGTCATTTTCCAGCCTGTAGATGCTGTACACATGACTGCTGACATAAGGAGTAGTAATTGGCCCAGTAGTAGAGTAATTGAGTGAGAACCATGACCTGAAGGAAGTCTGTCATGCTGCAAGCAGGCTGGGCATCTGCAGCAAAATGAAGTTCAGCTAATGTGGAAAGCAAGAAGAGAGGCTTTCCATAGACCTCCCCTCTCCTCCTGTGGTGCTTCACGCCAACAAACAGCACCAGTCCTCATCCCCACCTGGTGCCAACCTTGCAGAAAGCACCATTCAAGCTGGTGGGTAAGGGCTCACCTTCAACTTGTGCTCGTGCTCCTTGTTGACCCGGGACAGCAACTGAGCTTTCCTTCTGTTGAGGGCATCAATGAGGGCGTCACACTGGGCCACCAGGCAGGCCTCGAACTCCACACTGTTCTCCTGTGGGTCAGAGCAGAGCATTACAACCCTGGACACATCTCCAGTTCAGCTGGGAAACCTGATTTTTTACTATGATACCACATGGGCTATTTCTACATGTGCTGCTGCACCACTGCAACTCACCCTTGCCTCACAGCAAATGTGGTGGGAGCAGGTGGGGAACAGGTTTGGTCTGTCCTGCCACATCCTTGGATCTACCCATGGCAGAGACAGGGGTCTCTGCTGCTCCCTCCATGACACAGGCATCTTTGGGAGGAGCATTTTTTGGGAAGGTGCAGGGGAGTAATATGAAAAGTCAGGGGTGAGCCCCTTTGGGACAGCACCCACCAAACAAAGGTAGGGAGATGGAACAGGACTGCAGAGAGCAACTCATCCTGGTGGGAAGGGGCTGACTGTTTCCCAGCCAGAAGATACAGTACCTGGATTTGCTGCACCATGTTGCGGAGTTGGACCAGGAACTCTTTTGCTTCCTTGGCTCTGTCTGACAATCCATTCAGGGCTTGGGAAAGCTGGCTCTGCAGGGAGAAGAAAGAGCAAGGTTACTGCCATGTTCTGGACTCATCCTCATGTTGGAGGACCTGGTAGGTGTATGATTTGGGCTGGGGATAGACTAAAGTTCAGCACTGCCTTCCTGGAGTGTGCAGCCTTCAGCAACCCACCAAGGTATTCTTCTGCCCTTGCTGCCCTGCATGTAAGGAGAGGAAAAGGAGGGTTAGTCATCATCACGGATGCCCTGGGTTTGGGAAGAAGATAATCAGTATCCACATCCTCCACGGGCTTCCCTGAGGGATCAGGGACAATCCACATCCATCCAGGGTCTCCAAGTGAGCCAGTCACTACCTACCTGTGCTCTCCAGGTAGCCAGTCACTACCTACTATCTGTGCTCTCCAGGGAGCCAGACACCAAAAACCCTGTAGGATCTGACCCATGTTTGCTGCAGGTGATCAGCAGAAGGGCTCAGGTCAGGCTACCCTGAATCAGACCAAAAATGTCCCTGAAAGGTAAAGCTGGTTCCTCCATTGCCATGCAAAATATTGCTCCCTCCTCCTCTGGTGCTAGGGATGGGAGCAAACACTCACAGCCTGCTCTGGCCTGTGCTGGGCTGAGCAGGAATCTTCCCCATTTGCTGTGATTTCAGTAAGAGTTGATCACCCATGACAATTTACCTCTCGGAGGGATTTTGCCTCTTTTGTGGGCTCAAACTGCCTGCAAACACCACACAGGTTTTGAGGTGTGATCCTTCTTTGTGGCAGACACAGAAGGGAGCCCAAATCTCCAAAAACCTAATGTGTCATCTCTCTGTGATCAGGATGTCGGCATCAGGCTGGCACCTGCCTTGTGTCATGCTCCCCTGAATGCCAGCATGGAGAAAGGGAGAAGGTGAGATGGGAGAGGGGAGTAAAGGGAATGATGGTGCAGAAGGGATGCAAGGTCACCAGTGCGTGGTGCCTGCTGAGATGGTGCTGGGCTGAAATTGAGAAAAAGAGGCACTGCTATCAGAGAGATGAGGCAGCAAACGAATGGCAACCATTTAATGGCCCAGAAAATGACCTTACTGCTGCCTCCCCAGGAGATGTTAATATAACCCTAGTGATTTCTGAAATTCCTTTGTAATTTATAGTGCCCAAGCCATTAGGATGCGGAGCTAATCAGCAAATGCATCTCTAATAAAAATGGGATTACTAAATCAGCTCAGTAGGTCTCCCTGTCTTTCTTCCTTTCCCTCCCTAAGCCAAAACTGGAGGAGAGCTGAGGCCAGAGCCCAAACTGCTCCCCCAGTGGCAGCATCACGCACCCCAGGGACCACTCAGCCCTGCCTCTCATCCTCTCCACTGCGCCCATGTGAAAGCCTCCATCGCCCTGCCCCATGCTTGCCCTCTGCAGCCACGCATGGCTCCAGCCCTCCCAGATTTAGGAAGACGTGTTAAACCCAGCAAGGTGGTTTGCTGAGAACTGCAGGGCCCTGGCCTTCGGCAACACAGGCAATTGAGAGAAAATCAGCAGGAGTTTGTTATGTTTACAAGCTCCTCATTAAAACTGCAGCATGCTGAGGTTTTTTCCTTTAATAAAAGTCTTTGGAAGGCTTTTTCTTTTCCTATCAATATACATCCCAGAAAGGGGATCTTTGTATCAAAATAACTCTTTGAGTCTTTCCTAATGGGAAAGCATTTAAAATGTGCTCTTGAAATTTAGTAAGAGCTCTGTGATGCCAGTGCACACTGTCCACAGGTAGCTCCTTCACCCTGAACACTCCCAACCTCGCAGCACGTCTTCCATGGCACAACAAGCTTTGAGCCTGTCCACAAAATGAAAAAGATGGTCCATCACCTTCTGAGCATCTCTCCCTGTGGTCTTACAGTGCATCCCACTCCTCAGCTCAGCCCTTCCCTCTGCTCAAGGTGTTCTCAATGCCACCAGTGCCTGCAGGTGGGGGCCATGAACTACTCAGAAAACTGTATTTTCTCCATAATTGTAAGGTTGGTGAGGTGTGCAGTGGACACCCTGCCCCGTGCCTTGTCCCCAGCATGGAGAATGGGATGCCCGGCTCACAGTGATGTGCTAGCATTGTCTGAGCAAACCTGGTGTTCCCATACATAAGGTTCTCACTGGACATAGGAGCTCTAAGGTTTGTTTTTTCATCAGCATGAGCTTTGTGCTCATCTCCAGGAAGGGTCCCCACCATGACAAGACTCTCCCGGAGTTCAGACATGTTCCTGGACACATCCCCTTTGAAACAAACATCTGCCCAGCTCTCCTGCTGCATCCCTGCTGCTTATGGCAAGAGTCACCCCGCTGGGGACTCTGAGCTGCAAGCCATCACAGTCAGCCCATTAAACAAGGTTAATTAATGCTATACGACAGTGGAGCGCGCATGGGAATGTGTGCAGGGACTCACGGGCATGCCTGAATATATTCATTAAGGGCAGTGCTGCAGGCGCAGTGACAATGTGATTCATAACCATATGCCACAGAAAAACAAAGCCCTTCTGGTTTCTGTTATTATGTTAATAAGTCAGAGGCTGCAGAGAGAAATTAAATGACTGATTGGGTTTGTAAATTCTACAGGTACCTCCAATGACCCTTGGAGCAAACCCAAGCTTTAATACAGTCTGTCACCTCGGAGGATTTAATCACCAGACACAGAAGGCAGAATCACAGGTTCTGCGGGATCTATATGGAAGGAGTAGGAGACGGACACTCAGGAGGAGTCCTCCATCTGGGAGCAGGGGGTCAGAAGGACCTCAAACCTTGTCTTCCGCAGGTGCTCCACCAGCTGTCAGGAAGCAAGATGCTGTTAATGTTTCTGACACACAGTGGAGGGATTTCCTCTCCCTGTGAAAAGCTGGAACGTTGCGCTTTGCATCTCCATGTGGGAACAAAATCACTGGTGCTTCTTGGGGCCGGGACCCCAGCTCTGGGGACCACTGTCCCCTCACAGCACAGGGGACGGTGGATGGAGACCTGTTGTCCTCCAGTGTGCAGCGGGCCAGCCAGCCCACATGTGCTGGACTGGAGCAGAGTCCCACACCAAGCTATCACAGGCAGAGGAATTAATGAGTGTGAAATGAAGAAAAATCTCATTTAGTGGCTCTTAAAATCAAGTGAATTTGTTCTTTGCGGAAAGCTGGCTTCTTTTTCAATGCTCTTGTTTCAAGGCAGTATGAAGAGACCTCTGTAACTCACATTAACATTAATGGGAGCTAAGCATTTAAATCTGTCCCCGGAGCACTTAGAAGAGAATCCATCCCTTCTTTGTGCTCACTAATAGCTCTGTAACCCTCCTTCCCAGGCAGGCTGACAAAGGAATTTCTGTCACTCTTTGATTCTCCCTTGTCCCAGGGCACGGATGAGCACAGTTGGGCAGAAGGCTGGTGGCTCAGAAGGGCTGAGCGGGCTCCAAGAAACAGAGAAAAGCACCATTTTAAATGCTGCATCATTTCTCAGACAGAGCTGATCTGGTTCTCCCGCTGTGTAACACAGCTGCCAGCAATGGAGCTCCTCCAGGTTTACCTTGAGGTGAGGAGGGAGATGGGGTTGTTATTTTAGGAGACACTGGGTCCTGCTTGGCATTGGAGTCATGAAGCCAGCTCTGTGTGACAGCTCCACCTGGCATACCAAGAAAAGCCTGAAGTTAGCTAGTGCTGGCCACCAACAAGAGCAAGGAGCAGTTGCTCCCATTTCAAACCTCCACTTGCTTTCAGGCTCTGACACTGGACAAGATGGACTAGTCAGGAGAGACACCATTCTCCTGCTCTGCTCAGCAGAGAGGAGGGCTCCTCTGCAAGCCAAAACCCAGTTGCCAGCCCAGGTCACCTGGCCAGCTGGAAGCCCTGCTCTGAGCTCTGTCCCCAGCCAGCAAGGGCTGCACCCACATGGAATCCTAGAATGGTTTGGGCTGGAAAGGCCTTAAAGCTCATCCAGTTCCAACCCCCCTGCCACAGGCAGGGGCAGCTTCCACTAGACCAGGTTGCTCCAAGCTCCATCCAACCTGGCCTTGAACACTGCCAGGGATGGGGCAGCCACAGCTTCTCTGGACAACCTGTGCCAGTGCCTCAGCAACCTCACAGGGAATATATAATATCTAATAATATAATATCTAATCTAAATCTGCCCTCTGTCAGTTTAAAGCCATTCCCCCTTGTCCTCTTCCTGTATTCCCTTGTAAAAAGTCCCTCCAGCTCTCTTGTAGGACCCTTAAGGCACTGGAGGGCAAGTTTGTGTGTAATAGGGAAAGGTCACAAATTCAAATGAGATCAAGAAAGGACATTTCTGTTCAACCCCAGTGTAGCACCTTCTGTATAGTGGTAGTCTTCCAGCCTCCAGCAGTTCACAGGAACCTCATGAGATTGGCATGGCTTTTAGGTAGCCTTTGTAAGCCTCCTTGAGTTTCTTTTCCACATTACTGTCCTGTCTCATTATGGACTAACATAAGCTTTTATTACAAGACCAGAGAATGGCCACGAGGATAAGGGGGCTAAACCACCTCCCATATGAAGACAGGCTGAGAAAATCGGGGCTGTTCAGTCTGGAGAAGAGAAGGCAGCATGGAGACCTCATAGCAGCCTTCCAGTATCTGAAAGGGTCCTAGAAGGATGCTGGAGAGGGACTCTTCATTAGGGACTGTAGTGATAGGACAAGAGGTAATGGGTTCAAAATTTGGCAGAGGAGAGCTAGTTAGATATAAAGAAGTTCTTCCCTGTGAGGGTGGTGAGGCACTTGCAGAGGTTGCCCAGAGAACCTGTGGCTGCCCCATCCCTGGCAGTGTTCAAAGCCAGGTTGGATGGGGCTTTGAGCAACCTGGTCTAGTGGAAGCTGTCCCTGGCAGAGGGGTTGGAAATGGATGCCCGTGAGGTCCTTTCCAACCCAAACCATTCCGTGATTCTATGATCATCCACAAAGTCCTGTAACAAGGAGTTCACAGCTTAAACGTGTGCCCTGTGAGAGCTACTTTCTCTGGGTGGTGCAAACTCTGCCTGCTTCAAAGGCCACTTGCCCCTAAGATTTCAGATGTCTGCACCTCCTCATCAGTCACAGATATGCTAGGTGCTGCCTGTT